>NW_015531983.1:0-514 GCF_001515645.1 Sinocyclocheilus grahami
AACCCTTTACGGTGGAATATGACCCAGACTTGTTCCTGACAGGTTTTGTGAGATTCAAACATGCAAACGCAAGTCATTTTTTGAAAAGGAGCTGATCAAAGTCTGGCCTGAAGGAGACGTCTCTTCAGAGTCTTTTCGGAAATCCATCAAGCCCTGAAAGCATTACATCATTCAGTTACAGCCTAACTGCTGCCGTTTCAGTGCAAGTGCCGCACCTCAGACGGGAATGTTGTGGAAATCACCTCGGTAACAGATAAATTACACACATCCGGCGACACAGTCACTGACGATAAGAGCGTCTCTTTCCCACAGTCTGTGTTCAGGACGGGCAGCATTCCTTTACCTGCCGCTCCATCAGTGGGGTTGACGGGAAAAATGGAGCTTAAAATGCAAAGCATTCAATGCTCAGCATTTTTTTGGAAAGGGTGAATGAGGTGAAGGAAAAGCAACAGTGTCAAATTCAACTGACATTCCTTTGCTGGGAGACAGGAGGAGGGAGAAAAAAGAAAAAAAA
>NW_015531984.1:0-514 GCF_001515645.1 Sinocyclocheilus grahami
GAAGCTTACCATTTAAAATATGATATCTGAGCCCATAGAAAAACCATTAAGTGCACCGGTTGAAAACAAATCTGATGTCAATATATTTTGGGCATCCCTCAACATAAAACCTCTCATAGTGTAATGTGTGAGTGGCAGTAAAAGCCTTTTCATTCAGTGCTTTTTGAGTGGGCTCCAAGATTAGAGGACTATCTCAAGTCTATTGGTTTTTTCCCTCTTTGCCTCTAGCTACGATAATGGGCTAGCAAAAAATTTAAATTAAATTGTGTTGTTCTTGGAAATTAAGATTTACAGAAGGGTCGTGTCTTCTGTTTACCATGCGAGCTTGCATATTCAAATGAAAATAAACAGTATTGTCAATCTGTTGGCTGCTCATTGTGGCATCTTATATGCTTAGAGCAATATTTTATGTAGACATTTTATTTTCGGTTCTGTTATTTTTTTATAGCACAACTAAATACACTCTTTTTTAAGACTCTTTCTTACGTGACATCTTATTGTTACAAGCTATAAA
>NW_015531985.1:0-514 GCF_001515645.1 Sinocyclocheilus grahami
TCTATACAACTATATGTGGCGGGACAGTAAGGCAGAGAAATAAATCGAGAACGATCTTTCTCGACCTTGATCTAAAATTTGCAATAATAGCCCACTACGCCACCTAGGGACTTCCACCTCAGGATATAACCCACTCAACTATACAGGTCCGGTCCACCCAGAAATGACTGGGATGTTTCTGCCAGTTAAAACCAATGTTTTATTACAGCAAAAATATTTTCGGTTTAGAAACACACGGAAGTCACAATTCACAAGGGGACATGTTCGATACAGATACCTTTCAAATACCCATAAACAAAAAGAGGGTTGCCAATTACAATATATTATGCTAGCTGGAGGCAGAACAAGCAAGAACAACGAAAAAGAGAACCACAACAAATTACATAGAAAACAAACAAAAAGCTGAAAGCACCACCTGGGTCTCAGAGAGCACTTACAGGGAGAACATCCTAAACCCCCAATAGATAAACCCTCAATCTAGTGCTCTCCACTGCAACCACACGAATGAAAATCA
>NW_015531986.1:0-514 GCF_001515645.1 Sinocyclocheilus grahami
CTCTGTAGCAGTTCAGCACCATGGACAGTTCCAGTGCAGCGTTGCGTTCAGAGAATGTCCATTCTGGACATTGCCTATGTATCTAATCCATCACAATCAGTTCCCCGATAACACACACAGGACTGATGCGTGTTCCAGCAGATTGCCAGAAGACAAACAATCTCACTTTGCCAATCTCTGTAATGGATTTGTGCTGAATTTGTCCATGGTTGGAGAGCCATTTTGATTGTAGTCAGAATTGGGGTTTAACCAATACTTTAACACCAAAGAAAAATAAGTCATTCCTGGTCTGAAATCCTATCGGCTACACATCAAAGCATGGCTGTAGTGAACTCCTGCTGCTTAAATGTCTCTTGTCTTTTTCTGATTTATACTAAAATTTGGACATTGATGCAACGGACTGAAATCAGAGGTATTTATATTAGCTGCCACTGCTGTCTGAATGACTCCTACTGCACAGATGTACAGAGGCTTAGGGCCAGGGATAGAGACTTCAGCACCCACACATGCTGCT
>NW_015531987.1:0-514 GCF_001515645.1 Sinocyclocheilus grahami
ACGGAGACACGGAGAGAGGATCGGGCCGCGTGCACGCAGACAGACACTCGTAAACCTCTGCGTCTCCGTGCACAATTGGTCCACAGGGAGAGAGCAGCGATCTTATGGAGGAACCCACGCCAGACCCTGCCTCAAGCAGGCTTCCAGCTGTTGTCAATTACTGCCACTTTAACGGCGCGTTAAACACACAATGGCCAATGAGGCGCTGCCACCCGAGTCACTATTTAACTGCAACACGGCCATTAGCTGATCCTGAGGGCCCGGCGCCTGCTGCTTTACCTAGTGAGGCCCAATTTAATGAAATTAAAGCTCAACTCCCTTTAATAGCCAGGTTCCCCATCATAAATTCATTAGCCGCTGATGAGTATCTTCCCGTTACATTTTCACGCGAGATTTACAGTTGCCTAATGAAAACCATCAAGGTTTTAAGGAGCTCGTCTCATTAGGGAGGGATTTTTAATAGACAAACAAAGATGGGATAATTGCCGCGGGAGCTTATGTTTTACCGGGGGGG
>NW_015531988.1:0-514 GCF_001515645.1 Sinocyclocheilus grahami
GCTTTTGGCGGCCCACCTGAGAGTCGTGACATCACAGTGCTTTACCTGTAACAGGATCCTCTGGATGAATAGCAGAGAGATGCTTTCAAACAAAAGGAAATCCTCAGCTAAACCTGTGCGATGACACCAACATACATCACATCACAGCACTTAACACGGACCTGCATACGACACTGATATCAAACCATAATGAACTGCTTCAAACAACCTTCAAACAGCACACTGACCTCAAGGATCTGCAGCATATCTGTGTGAGGGAAAACCCATTTCATCTCTGAAGAAACATACAGTATATGCTTATATTTTGCTTTTTTAAAAATAAATATAAAGACATATATACATATTTGTATGGAAATATATAGAAATTCTATAAAGATACATACAAATATATATTTAAAAAAACTTTTTTAATATTACTAAATTATATTGCATTTTATATTTTGCTTAATTTTGTGTTTTTACCAATAAAACAATTTATTTGAACAATTCAACAATTATAACAAATCATAACAAT
>NW_015531989.1:0-514 GCF_001515645.1 Sinocyclocheilus grahami
TAATGAAAATAAATCAGTAATAATTCTCCAAATGTTGACATTTTAGATTAATGGGCAGTGTTTTTAAAGCACTGATAGGGGTCACAAGAACTGAACAGGAATGTGTTTATTTCTTTTGCATTCAAACACGTATCAGAACGTTTTTATTACTGATGTGTATCGACACAAACTGAAAGTTACATTTCAACATGGATGATTTCTACATTACTTCATTGCTTTGTTTTGTCAAGACTAATATGTAGTACACATGTCATTACCCGCCACACGCACTGCGTGATGTTCAAATCTGAAACTGTAATTACATACATATTAATTATTAAGTATTCCTCAAATGTTGAATCCAGATATTACCGTAACGTTTAAATCATATAGTGATTAAATAGGACCAGCACTGCACAAACTAAATAAATAACAGCCTAAAAGTGAGGCATGAAAAAGATATTTCCTTAACATGCTTATGTTCATATTTTTATTATTATTTTTTTCAGTTGGACATGCCAGCTGAAGCATTCCT
>NW_015531990.1:0-514 GCF_001515645.1 Sinocyclocheilus grahami
CCCAAACTTTTGAACAGTTGTGTAGATACTTAGAGTTTTGCCTAAATAGCAAGGTTATAGCAAACTAACTAAATATCCAAGAGTAAAAGAGCATATTCTGTGAAACTATTTTTTTCATGCAAATCTGATTAATCTGCCTCTATACAGTATGTAAAAACAAAACAAACAATGCTAGAATGCTTTACTTGTTGGTCAGACAAACCTGCCCTGTACAGCTCTGCAGTATATATTTCTATATTTTATATATTGTATTGTGTTGTATTTTTTGTGTTGTTCAGGAACAAGTAAAGCTGAAATCAGATGTAAATTTAAGCAAAATAGTTGTGATCACAGATAACATATGCACTTACTGCTAAATGTGTTTAAAAAACTTTTGAATATCTTTTAAGGATTAGATGCCTTGAATCTCATAAACTTCAAAATCATGATTATTTATTGTTTGAAATGCTCAGTGTACACTGTAAAAATATTTTTTTCAAAGTTGTAAATAAGTTTTACAAGAAAATACCATTTC
>NW_015531991.1:0-514 GCF_001515645.1 Sinocyclocheilus grahami
CTTATGGGAACATAGACAAAGTTTTGTTTGACTGCTGTACTGAGTGCTTTCTTAACAGCAGCCGGAAATCTTTAAAATGTTCTCACACTTACCAAGGGATCCCACCCACTAGAAACACAAACCCAGCATGTCACAGACACACATTAGTCCAACCGCAACATCTACAAATCACATCAAGCGTCTTAATAAGCAAACTCATAATAAATCCCAGTGCTGACATGGTTTATATTTGAACTTCAATCTACAAGAGCGTCCTCCTTAACCTGTTGCCATGTCTTATATTCCAGTTTACTCTCGTAACTCAAACAGCGTGTCTCCTCGCGGGTACGTGCCGAGCTCCACACCCCAGCAGTCCAACTACAACACCATCACCTCCACCATGAACGGATACGGAGCCGCCGGGATGACCAACCTGGGCGTCCCTGGATCCCCGAGTTTCCTCAACGGATCCGCCGCCAACTCTCCTTACGCAAGTGAGTGTTCTGTTGATCAGCTAACAGATCCTGACATTTCT
>NW_015531992.1:0-514 GCF_001515645.1 Sinocyclocheilus grahami
TTCTGCCTGTTGCAGTTTCTGTGCTATAGGGCCTGCTTTCATCTGCATGACAACATCTGACCATCAGCCTTGCTTTATTTTCTCTGCTTGTTGTTTAATAAACTTTTTGCACTTGCATTTGGACCTTGAGTTTTCATCCATGACAAGTAGCCTAGACTACCCCAAAATACACAAGTATGTTACATGAAAGTGTGCTTGCTTTTGCAGTACAACAAAGTCCTATATTTTTAATGTGGAAAAAAAGTGCTACTAACGACATAGTAATAGTGTACTTGCACTATTTAAAGACACCATTAACATGTAGTTAAGTATATCATAGAAAGGGAATATTAACAGTTATAATACATTTGAAATTAATTATTTAATGTATAAAAATATGTGGGCAATACAATATAAATACATTTTGGACATTACGTTATTCTTATATTTTAAATACTTCATAAGTCTTTATGTATGATGATGAGTATATTTAACAGTATGAAAGGTGGGTTCAAGTGTAGGCTACTACAAAAAA
>NW_015531993.1:0-351 GCF_001515645.1 Sinocyclocheilus grahami
AAAAAAAAAAAGAATGTTCATATTTCCTGTGCACTTCCTCTTCTTGTAGCACCTCTGTGACCTTAGAAAGAGACGAGCGAGCAACCAGCAGTCTCTCTTTGACTCCCAGCTCCTGATGTATTCATAATGCCTGTCTCATTGATGTTTATTAATGTAGGAGTCACTGCTGGGAAAACAACATCTCATTTTTAGCTTCAGCAACGCTATTGTTGCAGTGGGTCTCATTTGTTATCCATTCAGTTTTGTACTTTAATGTATCCTGAATTTGGGTTTATATTAGGGTTGGGCCGATAGACGATGCTATCGTCCATCGCCAATGGCTGACAGACATCACGATGTTGAGCCGGCATC
>NW_015531993.1:19864-20378 GCF_001515645.1 Sinocyclocheilus grahami
ACAAATAAGTCAAAAGTTGACATACGGTAGCAGTATAAAACTGTAAAATTCATGTGGATTGCATAACTCAGATAATTGATCTTGGATTTAATAAGAAATGATTGTATTGGGATCTTTGGTATCTTATTAGCTCATCTTTTCTTAATGTCTTGAGGTAGCATTACTAGTCTTCTCCTACTACTAGTTCTTGGGGGAAAAAGAGCAATTTAATCTCATTGCTGCCTGGGAGAAATATCTGAGATATCATAGAGATCTTATTTGTAATTTTACTGTCCTATGGAACATGTAATCATTTAGTCCAGAACAGCTGTACGTACGTGTTCCTCACATTCCTGTGCTGGGCAGCAAGTGCATTAGTGGCCGTGAAGTGCTGGTGGAGATGGAGTTGCCGCTATAATCTGGTGGCACCATGACAGCATGCTGCTTGTGCCAGCTCAGAAACTGCCAGGACAAACCACATGCTGGACACACGACACATCTCTGACGTAACGGCACCATATGTCAAAAAAAAAAA
>NW_015531994.1:0-514 GCF_001515645.1 Sinocyclocheilus grahami
ATATATATATATATATATATATATATATATATATATATTTGTAGCTCTTAATGATGCATCACATTACCCTAATGATTAATAAGGGTCCTATCACATTGGTGTTAAAGGTGTTTTTCATGTCTTCAACACTGCTGGTCTGAATGGTGCCATTTGCCACGATTCCAGCATTATTCACAAGCAGGTTCAAACCATTGTTTCCCAGAAGAGATCCCACTTTCTTGGCAGACTCTTTGACACTGGATGGATCATCAGCATCTAACAGTAACAGTACAAACATCAGTCCTAAAGTATCAAGCAATGAAATCGTATTCAAGAAACACTGAAAAATCTCTTTGAAATTCTCAAAAGCTATTTCCAAGGAAATGTTAAATGCAAAAAAACATGCACATTTACCAAGACGTATGATAGTTATAGCACTTGGATGTTTTTTCACCAGTTCTCTCAACGCCTTTATAAAGATAAAATGCATAATTAAACACGGTACATTATAATTTCTCCCGATTTATTTCTGTTG
>NW_015531995.1:0-514 GCF_001515645.1 Sinocyclocheilus grahami
ACATTAAATAGACTCTAGCATGAAGCAACTGTATTCAATAGTAGATGTTTACATCACATCTGGATAGATTTTAAGAAATGCTACTGGCAAGATGCTTTTATCAAGAAACAAATAGTATTGAGTGACTCTTTGCTACTGTTTATACAACCGTTGCCAGTTTAGACCAGCAGTTTTCCGCCATGTTGTTCAAAGATTTGATTTCCAGTATTAATTATGCTTCAGATGAAGTGTTATGCTTGAAGTTATTTCGAAACTAAACCAAAGGGAACGAGTTAGCAATTCAAATAGAAATTCATGATGCTGAATTAAATTTGTGCTGATGCTTTGATTTTTTTTGCTTGACTCATGAGCCAGTCATATGCTTGATGATATGAAGCAGTCGATAAGAGTTTTGCTAGGTTTTCTTTTTCAGTGTTTTCAGGCATTGAATTCCTGTGCTGGTGGGGTTTGCATGCGTCTGTGCTGTAGACTTCCCCTCTGTGTTTTAGAGGCCTTATTGTTACAGAGGTGATGT
>NW_015531996.1:0-514 GCF_001515645.1 Sinocyclocheilus grahami
GATGAGAGTCGTCTTACCAGCGCCAGTCTCTCCCACCAGCAGAATGATTTGGTTTGGTTTACTGGTGTCTTTTATCCCATAAGTCCATTTTCTGACTTTTCCATTATCATCAAGCACTTTTCTTTCTGTTTCTAGACAGTATCGTTTTGGAGGACCTTCATGAATCAGAGTTGATCTGCATGGTGAAATGCCTGGCTGTCTGTAAAATATGGAGGGAAATTATTGTCAGAATATTTGTGTAGCAAGAATTTAAGATTCAAAATACCCATGAAAATACAGACATTTTACAATCATTTTTAACATGAACAAAAAGTAAAGAAACACAAACAATAAAGGCCATCCAAATGCCGTTTACATTAATTGAATGTCTTCTCATGTTAGTTTTAAATTGGTTGGATGTTTTATATAATTTAAAGCACAACGAATATTTTTAAGGGTGCTCCATTCAGGATTTTTGAGGCCGATCGCAGATCACAGAAAGCAGTATCTTACACAATTTTACACAATAGCTTAC
>NW_015531997.1:0-513 GCF_001515645.1 Sinocyclocheilus grahami
ATATTTGAGAGAAATAGGTCTTTTGTGTACATATAAAAAGTCTTAAATCTTTGTTATTTAAAAAAAGAATAAATAATAATTTATAAATATTTATATTTAACATTTATTTGTTTTATTTGAATTCTGCTGTTTGTGTGCATATACCTTTTAGACTGCGAGGTTTATGCAGAAGTCATGTATTGGGAGTGTTTAGGGACAGACATGGGACATACTACAACATAAATTTTGCATATTTATACCACTGATCCATTTGTTACATACTATTGCGTTTGCCAAATTCTTTATTCACTTTTAAATTCACACATTTGGAAAAATAAAAAAATCATGGGAACTTTGACCATGCAGTCCATAATTCTACAACTATAAAATAAAAATAAAAGAGAGCAATAACATGCTTTTCTATAGTGCAAGGGCTTGTGGGTAATATTAACCCAAAGGCCTGGGTGAATTCTCTCTTATTTTATTTTATTTTCTATTTTATTTTATTTTATTTTCACATTTGCTATTTAGGAC
>NW_015531998.1:0-513 GCF_001515645.1 Sinocyclocheilus grahami
AAATATCTGGATTTAACATCAGGACCAATTAGATATATGACCCTAAATTCTTCATTTACAGCATATAATGGTTCATTGGTTTATCCCCATTGTGAGTGACCGGGAGCTCAAACGAGCGAGTGGGGTCAGAGGTCAGAGAGATGATATGATATGTCACGTGTGAGTGAGCGAGCCAGCGGCCGTAGACGTGGGGGGGACGTACAGATTCATAAGCTGATAAGCTGCAAAATCAGACAAGGTGAACCCACCAGACGCCATATTTGTTATATAAGAGAAACCGGCAGTGGAGAGGAGTGCAAGGAATATGGGTATAAAATGGTGGGATGGTGAACTATAAAACTACAACAAAATAGGTCTATACGAAAACATTAAATTCCAAATGACAGCTCAGTGTGAGGAAATAGCTTAGATTTAGGTTGTTATTTGCTGGAAAACTTTCCTTAAGCTGTAGCTCTCAAATCGCTTTCATGCGGTGGCCGAGAAGTGCAAAGCAAATCACAATTCTGAAAACAA
>NW_015531999.1:0-513 GCF_001515645.1 Sinocyclocheilus grahami
TGTTCCTTCGGTCAGCTCTATCAGCCGGATATTAAGGAACAAGATTGGAAGCCTCTCCCAGCCTAACCAATATGAAAATGGCAAACAAGCACCTCCGCAGTCCAGCATCTCCTACAACCATATATACCCGTATTCATACCCCAATGCAATGTCTCCTTCCGGGACCAAAATGAGCAATCCTCCCGGTGTCCCTGTCACGGGTGGGCATGTAAGCATTCCCCGCGGTTGGCCTTCGGCGCACATGGTCAGCAATATACTGGGTATTCGGGCTTTCATGGATCCTTCAGGTGAGACTCATTGTACCACAATAGGTTTTGACAACAAATCTTAAGTGTACATCAAGCGGTCACATATAGGCCTCAGCCTCTCTATAGCTTGATTTGCGATGCTTACACAAAGCAAATTGAAGAGGCCTATGCAATCACCTAATGTGTAGCCTATTACAAACATTGGAGCCATAGATAAAGTTAGATACATTTTAAAATTAAACATTTGACATGAAATTTAGAAAAC
>NW_015532000.1:0-513 GCF_001515645.1 Sinocyclocheilus grahami
CCTGATGTGAGTAACTCAAAAGCAGAAGAGGGAACTGCAGGTGTCAGTGTGAGACTCACACAGCTTTTGGACTGTGTCATCAAACATGGCAACAGCTCAGAGTTACTTGTCGCATGTCTACTATTAGAGTCTGCATGATTTTCAGAGTTTTTGTGACTTGTGTTTACTTGTGTAAAAACACAATCTTTGCATTAGTTGAAAATCTGTTAAAATCCCCTTTTCAAGTACAGTTTCAACTACAAGCCAAAGGATTTTTGGTTATTGCTCATAGGATATGATGATATGATAAGCTTGTTTTTAGGACCATAAATGCAAGGAAATATCATTCGTATTACTGTAATGCAAAAAATAATGATATTTTATTTATTGTGTAAAACTATTTATACATGGTAGTGTTTGATGAAAAGATCTTCGGTTGTTGCTCATGTTGTTTTTTTCAGAATCTTGTTCATGTCATCCCAAAATTTTATATAATTCAATGTAAATGCAAATGCATATATGTTTTTATATATA
>NW_015532001.1:0-513 GCF_001515645.1 Sinocyclocheilus grahami
AACATTTGGTCCCTCTCTGAAAAGAGTAAAAGTTACTCTTTTGATGGAGTTGTTTTTCCAGAGTTAATTATGCTCAATTTAGTGTTAATATTTTACTCTTTCGTGTTATATTTGACTCTATTTAGTGTTTTTTTTAATTGACTCTTGTACTATTTTACTCAGTTCAGAGCTACAGGAAATTGACTCTGCTACTTTTTAACTCTGTTCAGAGGAACTTCAAATTTACTCTACCACAATTTACTTCCCCTCCAGAGTTGTTTATCATCAATTATGAGTGAACTACAAAGAATAACTAACTCTATTCAGAGTTATTCCTCTGAATTACACCATTCATATTTTACCCTCAAAAAGCCCAAAAATTAAGAACTCGCTTTTCAGTATTAAAATAAAACCAACAACAAACTATATACTCATGTCTCAATTTTATTTTTCAAGCTCCTTTTCAAACAACATTACACTTACTTCACTTGTCATCATGTACATGTCATCGTGTTGTGATTGTGAAAAATTACA
>NW_015532002.1:0-513 GCF_001515645.1 Sinocyclocheilus grahami
GTAGAACATTTTCCCCAGTCAACTAATATTTCAGGAAATGTCGTCTCATTTAGAAAAAAAAAAGAGAGAAAAGAAAAGAAAAGATAAAACACAATTCTAAGACAGTGTAACCTGTCAAACATCAATGCCAGCAGTACAAAAGAGAGATGACAACAAACTACAGTCGAGTAAATGGTGAACGTACACTCTATAAATTAAATAAGGCAACATCTTCATAACGATGGGGAGTTTCAGTATTTAACGGTGAGAAGGAGGACAGTATCACCCTGTACGGTCCCAAAATTCTGAACGGAATGCGGTGTGTGGCACATTTAATGACATTCTAGAAAATTATGATTCACGTCTACCATTTCTTTATGTTGAGCTTCTCTGAAACACTGAAAGTGAAGTGTGAATGACAGAATATGATAGATACCTCCATTCCACTCAAGCCAAAGAGATCTGAAAGAGAATTGCCAAAGAGAATTGAATAAATGGCTTTCATCCAGCAAAAACATTTAGATAATCAGTCAA
>NW_015532003.1:0-513 GCF_001515645.1 Sinocyclocheilus grahami
ATTTTAATTTTTAATATTTCATTCTCACTCGTGCACCCGATTATTCTCTGTTTGTGACCTTTATTCCCCTGCAGCTAAAGAACAGCAGAGCCATGACCTTAGATCCATCTCTCCATATTCTCTCTGTATCTCTCTGGGGGTTGTGAGGAGAGGATGATCCTGCTTTGATTGTTATGTGGCTCCAGGCAGTCCTGCGGCGAATGGAGAAATTCAGCTGGAATCTGAAGCAAATAATCCCGTTTGGGAAAAGACGAAGAGTTCCAGAGAGAGAAAGAAAGAGGAAAACCAATATGAGCACTACATGGAGAAAGGATGGAGAAGAAGGACCGTAAAAGAAAGTGAGATTGGGGGAGACCTCCCAACAGATCCAGTGCTGAAGTGCACAACGCCGAATCAGAGTACAGATAGAAATTCATTCGAGTGAAGGCGGTATGTAGGAAAATTTAATTCACCTGCATTAGATTGACTCTATCATGGAACTGGGTAGAGAATCCTAGAGAGGTGAAGTGATCC
>NW_015532004.1:0-513 GCF_001515645.1 Sinocyclocheilus grahami
ATGATGCTGAAAATTCAGCTTTGATCACAGGAATACATTATATTTCACAATATATATTCAAATAGAAAACAGCTATTTTAAATGTAATAATGTTTCAGAATTTTACTGATTTTGCTGGATTTTTCATCAAATAAATGTAGCATTGGTGAGCACTCTTTCAAAAAGATAAATACTGTTTTGTTCCATTTTGATTCAAAATGTACATGATATGATTTTATTTTATAGAATGCCACCATTGGCTGGAAATGTGTTATGTTCTTACAGTGTGAGTGATTTCCAGGCATAAAGCTGATGGGGGAGTTTATGGTGTGAAGTGTCCTCAGCAGGGGTCTCTGTCCACTGTGTGGCCCGTTCTCTCCCTCACACTTTTATTGTTTGTTGATGGAAGCAGTTGTCATACTCTGGCAATAACAAAAGCAGAGCCATCACTCTGTTTACCTCTGCACAGGAACCAATGGGCAATTCTCCATTAAATTACAGCCATGTGTGGAATCCAGATGTGGCTCCCCCTCC
>NW_015532005.1:0-513 GCF_001515645.1 Sinocyclocheilus grahami
TTTCAAAGAATGTCAATAATTTATATATAAAAATAAATGTTTACTGAGAGACTAATACAAACTGAACCATTATGGTTTGATTTTGGTGGAGTTTCCTAGAACAAACTGAGCCCACCTACAGTGTCTAAAACAAAACTTCCCTGTCAAACCTTGAAAACATTTCCTTTTCAGAAGTTAATATTTGCGAGGTACAAACATTTTGCACACAATTCACATGACTTTCAGACTCTCTGAATGCAAGTTTGTTGCAGTGTAAATAGTGTTATTTAAAAAAATAAACTCTACAATATCCGACATGAAGTGGGCTGCCATCCAGTTAGATTCATTGTATTGTTTAATCTGCCTGTCATTCTTATACTTTCTGACAGCTGTTACACTACCAAACCACTTCTACTATTTCCTCCATGATTAACGCCGCCTCTCAGCACCGAGTCACGTAAATCCGTCTAACCATCTTGAGAAAGTATCTTAAAGGGGTCATATGATGTTGCTAAAAACATTATTTTGTGTATT
>NW_015532006.1:0-513 GCF_001515645.1 Sinocyclocheilus grahami
GGTTAGAGAAGGGAATTCTGAAAGGAACATCTCCAGAATTAGCAATGCTTGATTTCACAACAACTGACGTGTTTCATCTTAGTATACAAATCTTTTGAATTTGAATGCAAACTCACTGCTGGTTTGAACAGACATGTTTTGGATGTGGAGATGGACGTGCTGTGGTGCCTTTCGACATTACAAAGCTAAGAAGGGCATTAATGTGATCAACATCAGAGTGTCTCAGGCTCAGCTATCTGAATAAATTGGTATGAAAAGGCAGCCAGAGGTCACAGCAGGACTGGCAAATTAGTGAGCCATTTCACATTATACTTTGTCACGTTGCCTCATGAACCCTGTGAAAAAAAAAATCTAAGGTTTAGATTTTGTTGTTCATTATTTTTTGACATTCATTGCTGTGCAGTCATGAAATTACACGCTGCAGGGAGCCCAAGATTTTTGTTAATTTTATGTGACCAATGTATAGTGAAATTTGTATTTGACTATACAAATATGTGAAGAAAATGTAAGAGT
>NW_015532007.1:0-513 GCF_001515645.1 Sinocyclocheilus grahami
AATGACTGCAAAAGTATATTAATTTGCGCCTTATACTTTTAAATTCTTTCAGAGCCTAAACCAAACAAATGTATCACATTAATCCTCATCACAGTCGGATCAGCGAGCGTCTCTCGTGAATTATCGAACACTTCACAGATTGAACCAGACAATGGGGGCGGCTGACCTTGGGTGACCTCATTGGATGCCACAGCCTCCCTCGGTCCACCAGTCCCACGGCTCTATCGCTGGGACGTGCAGAACATTTCACTCTGTTCGGCTTAGACTCCATCCCGAGAGAGATAAGAATACGGTGGAAAGGTGCATGAAAAGGCAGTGAGACTGAGAGATACAGTATCAAGTCTAGCTCTGTCTCTCTTGGCCACAGTGAAACATTCTTCATGGTGACTTATTGTTTCGAACTGGTACAGAAGATGTTGCTTTTCTTTGCGGACTGCCCTCACAGCTATGCTTTTGTTGCAGGATCTTGCAAATGTGGCGTTTATTGGTATAGTTCACCCAAAAATTTTAATT
>NW_015532008.1:0-513 GCF_001515645.1 Sinocyclocheilus grahami
ATATATAGAGAGTAAGCAAATCATTGACATATTACTATTTTATTTTAATGTAAAAATGTTTAAATATGTATTGTAATCTGAAAATAAGAATAAACATGTCAATATTACTAAGAATGAAAGTGCCAATATAATAAGTTAAATTTGCAGTGGCATATTAGGGAAATTGTGGAATGCAACAAAGAAAAACCATTGAAACCATGCTGTGATTTCATCTTGTTTACCTTGGGTGAAGATTTCACCCTGGGCCTGGTGGTGTACCAGCTCAAACACCCAGAACACCATGAGGTCAACAGCTATCAGTATGACAGTCATGACCATATACCTCAGCAAAGACAGCATCTGACCTGCTATAGCCCGTCTCTCTCTCACAGTCAGATACAGTGAGGCTGAAGGAGACATGAGAGGCAGAGTAATTATTAGAGTCAGTCTATGTCTTATCCAGATGTGTGTGTCTCTGTGAACCTGGTGAAGTTGAATTCTGCAATTGAATATCTTTGGAAGTATGACTGGGTG
>NW_015532009.1:0-450 GCF_001515645.1 Sinocyclocheilus grahami
TCTTTAGCCAATCAGATCTGAGCCTGTCTGTCGACCAATCATAACTCACTCTGGGCGTATTAATCATAGACATAATAAATACCTAGACGCCTCATTGGCCGCTTTGAGCCGTTGCTGCGATACGTCAACGCGTCCGCCATGTTTGTGAGGGCAAGACTGCCTTAAACATAAATGCAGGTAAACCGAGGAGCTGCGGTTTTTCTGGATAAAAACACGATAACGGTTACATTTATCAACCGATTTCAGAGGTTTGTGATCTACATGGAGTTAAAAATAACTCCGTCTCCAGTTATTTAGCTAGGTTTGGAAAATTATTAATTTTCGTGAGAAATTGTGAAAACTCACACTTGTCTCATTTGTTGATTTGATTGTTTTTTTCGGTTTACAATTCTAACGTTAATGTAGTATAAGTTCAAGTTCAAGTTCAAGTCTGCTTTATTGTCAATTCTT
>NW_015532009.1:19917-20430 GCF_001515645.1 Sinocyclocheilus grahami
TAACCCAATTCACATGCATAAGAAATAATTCACGTGCACGAAAAAAAATAATATATATTCACAAAAACCAATTCACATGCACAAAATAAGAATACATATATATTCATAAAATAAGTTTCACAAATGCAAAACACAATCCACAGATGTACAACTGTGTACACAATTTTTGAATGTTTAAAATTCAGGAGTTTATCAGGGGCTGTGAATGTGAATCGCTCTGGATTTGTGTGTGAATTTTGAGACCAGCGAACTACTGCCAGCGGGACACTCGTACTCTTTAGCCAATCAGATCTGAGCCTGTCTGTCGACCAATCATAACCCACTCTGGGCGTATTAATCATAGACATAATAAATAGCTAGACGCCTCATTGGCCGCTTTGAGCCGTTGCTGCGATACGTCAACGCGTCCGCCATGTTTGTGAGGGCAAGACTGCCTTAAACATAAATGCAGGTAAACGGAGGACCTGCGGTTTTTCTGGATAAAAACACGATAACGGTTACATTTAGCAACCG
>NW_015532010.1:0-513 GCF_001515645.1 Sinocyclocheilus grahami
AAAAAATGCATCAGTATAGTTCAGTTCATACTTAAAGCATCTTAACAAATCTGAGCAAAATCCTACATATTAAGATTTTCTGACATGCTGCTTCTTTCTCACGAGAAACATCTGAGTCCCTTTGTAATTAAACAACGGCGATATTAAAGAGATCTTGTGAGTGATTGTCCTCTCTTACGGGACAGACGTCCGTTTGCTCTGGTCTCAGTTCCTCTCGATGAGATGAAAATAAGACACTGATGGTCTCCTTACAGGAACACAAGGCTGGTTTGAAGCAGCTTCTGCTTTACTACTGAAGTTCCCTTCTGAAAATGGTTCAGTGACAGTTTATTCATTCTAAGACTGTGTGAATAACTGTGTTCAGAATAGCATCCTATTATCTAGCATCCTATTAATAGCATATAATATCTACTGTTTATTCTCTTACTATCCGAGCGGCAGGCAGTATATAGTAGGACTGTGCAATTTTTTCGATTTCGATTTTGGCCTCCAACGATTATGAAAATACAGTAA
>NW_015532011.1:0-513 GCF_001515645.1 Sinocyclocheilus grahami
TTATTTACTGTGAAAACATTTTAAATAGATTAATAAAATACATAGAAAAATAAGTCAAATAAAATTACATAGAAAAAATTGAAACATTAAAATTAATATAATTCTGGTATAATACAATAAATGATCAAAAAAAGTCAAATGATCATCAAAAATGTTAAACTTAAAACTTTATTGTAAAGTTAATTGTAGCTTTTCATATTTTGTAGAAATTTAGAATGGAAGTGATTCCTGTTGGTTCCCATTTAGTGTTAAAACAAATGTAATAAAATACTGTAATATTTTAAAATTGTAATAAGTGTAAATGAAATAAATCATTGTAATTAAATTAATTTTATTTGAGAAATAAATTCAAATTAATTTAATGCTGGTATAATACAATAGAAATGATTAAAATAGATGAAATTATCAAAAGTATGTTCAACTTTAACTGTAAAGTTAATTGTAGAAATGTAAGTGCTTCTGGTTGGATCTAATTTAAAGGGGTCATATGATGCGATTTCAAGTTTTCCTTTC
>NW_015532012.1:0-513 GCF_001515645.1 Sinocyclocheilus grahami
ATGACTGGATATGAGCCAATGTTTCAGCACTGAGGAGAACACATGGAAAAATAAAACAAAAGAGAAATGTATAAGAAAACATTGAGATATAAATAAATAAATCAGTAGCCAAGGATTGTTTATCATGGTGGAATAAAACAACATATGATTAGATGGACTATATGATACATAATGGATATTTGTGGGTTGGGGGTGGGGCATGCAATAAGTAGAATAATGCACAATGTCATTTTCATATATTTTTAACTTTCATTTTGCAGATTCTGCTGGAGATATGTAAATAATACATACTACTGCTACATTTAGTAATGGTAATATTTAATGGGATATATGTATGTGCATTTTTAATAATGCTCTCTTACTGCTGTTATTTTTCTCTTGTTTAGGACAATCTTTCCTCTTTTTGCTCTTTTGTCAACCTTTAATGATCATTTGACCCTTATTCTACTCTTCATATTTTTAGCAGATTATGGGAGGGCAGTATGGTAGCGTTTCATTCTCGCTTTCATATGC
>NW_015532013.1:0-513 GCF_001515645.1 Sinocyclocheilus grahami
TGACACAGGAGCCCAGAGTTCATGTGCTTTATATAGTCTACTCACTTGTCGTTCACTCTGCAGAATGCACACTATGCAACCAAGCCAGATTTTTTTTTTCTCAAAAACTTCACAGGACAGATACAGGACAAGTTTATTATTTCTTTGTCTCTTGCTCTCTAGTGCAAAAATATATCAAATTTTTCCATCATATGTAAAACAGTCATCTATACAGTATATATCATGGCTATTTAGATATATATTAGGTAAAAATTAATGGATATAAAGTTCAGAGGCTTTCTAGCCTTTTCGTCATTAAGTCCCAAGTACCCCATTAGTCACTTCAGAGCAGAAATGCATGTAAGCTCATTTCTATGGGATAATAATATTAAAAAAAGGTAATTGCGAGTTTTATCTCACAATTCTGACTTATTTTCTCTAAATTCTGAGTTTGCAATTGCAATTGTCTTTGTATTATTTTTGGGGTCTTTTTCAGACTGTAAACTCACAACAATGTCTTTCTTTCAGTGGTGC
>NW_015532014.1:0-513 GCF_001515645.1 Sinocyclocheilus grahami
AGCACTGTACTATTTCAACATTGGATGTGTGTTTAATGTTTCAGATGATGCATTCATCAACCCACAGCTGGCCAAGATCTTCGAACGTGTGCGTCAGAGTGCTGACTTCATGCCCATCAAACAGATGATGGTACAGTCTACTTAAACTACAAAATATTTAAATGTTTTACATCTGAAAATCATATAAAAAAAAATTTAAATACACATCTGTTGCTTTTTAATCTGTGCAGAAAGCCTTGAACAATGACCTGGGACCGAACTGGAGGGAGAAACTAGATATGTTTGAGGAAAGACCCTTTGCTGCTGCATCCATTGGTCAGGTGCATCTGGCCAGGATGAAAGACGGTCGAGAGGTCGCCATGAAAATCCAGGTTGGTTGCATCATTCAGAGGAGAACGTTTTCTTTAGCATTTAGCTGAAGCAGCAGTAGTATATTGTTTTGTTTGTGTTTGCAAATTCCACATCAAAATCACAAACAAAGCTTTCCTCCTATTATGTGCATGTAAAATGCCC
>NW_015532015.1:0-512 GCF_001515645.1 Sinocyclocheilus grahami
ATCCATAAAATTGAACTTTAAAAAAAAAAACATAATTAAAAAGCATACACCAAAGGTGTATTCATGGTGTAAAGAAAATATTTGATGACTTTTTTTACTTGGCTACACCACCTGACATTTTCAGAACCATTGAAACAAAATGTGGGAGAAAATGCTGCACATTTTTCAATACTGTATGAATCCTGAAGATTACACTTCAAGAACTTGGCGTTTGCCTCCTCATCAACTCAAGAATCCTTATTTTACATTGACCCATATATAAACACGCGAGGCTATTTGGAAAGCGATACCCACACTGCAGTTCGGAGACGTGTTTATACGTCAGTGTAAATTCAGAGTTCAGTCAACACAGACATTAATCAAATCAATCTTTCGACACACACGCACGGAAATACAAACACCGGCCTTACATGCTTCCTGTCACTTATCCCATCAGTTGTGCATTCTGGCCCATGGCCCGCTGCCGTTTATTAATGAGCTAAAGGACTCGGATGGCAGACAGGCGTTAAACC
>NW_015532016.1:0-512 GCF_001515645.1 Sinocyclocheilus grahami
GAGCAGTTGGGGGTTCGGTGCCTTGCTCAAGGGTCTCACCTTAGTATTGAAGGTGGAAGAGAATGCTGGTTATTCACTCCCCCAACTGACAATTCCTGCCGTACCTGAGACTCAAACCCACAACCTTCGGGTTACAAGTCCGACTTTCTAACCATTAGGCCACGACTGCCCCCAAAGAGCACTGTTTTTGCATTGGTGGGGAATTGGTCTCCTGCGTGGCAGGCGAGAATTCGACCACTGATCAACCAATGTCGTACTAAATGTATACATAATTAAATACATGAATAAAATTAAATAATTCAGTGCACATTTGTTAATGTCATGAAGTAACAAAGAATATTTTAGCACATTTAGCTTAATGTTAATTTACAAAAATACCATTAATCATGGTATGTTTATGTTGTTACATTTATGTGGTTACATTATGAAAAAAACATATGATAACCATAATCTGTGGTTTATTTGTAAATTAACAATTACCTAGATGTATAAATCATTAATTATAATAACAT
>NW_015532017.1:0-512 GCF_001515645.1 Sinocyclocheilus grahami
ATGGCTCACCGGCTGGCATTTCTTAAAAAGAATGACATCCCTGAATGTTAGTGCAGGACTGTTTTGGCTCTTCAGCTGTGCTCCTCAGGTAACTAATCATTTTTTAGATATTTGTGAGGGAGTGAAGACTGACAGTGGGGGTTTGTGCTGACAGGTTTTGGAGAGGCTTTAAAAAATGCAAATAGACACATACAAATAAAAGTGCCCATGAGTAGAACGAAAAAGGGGCGTACTATGCTTGTCAGCTGGGAGACGTGAAGGTCAGGTTGACTGCTGTGACCGCACCTGAACCTCCACAAAGTGTCAATGGAGAGAAAAGATACTGTATTTATGGCAGCAGTGACAAGACTATATCAAGACTATAATAAGCATTGTGTCTGCCTCGTCATGCACTACCAGCAGGACTCTTCTTGTCCACATGCACGTCATTCACCTTGACAATGATGTTTTGGGCAAAGACATCGGTTTAAGGTAGGGATGCACGATATATCGGCCACCATATCGGTATCGGC
>NW_015532018.1:0-512 GCF_001515645.1 Sinocyclocheilus grahami
ATTTTTAGCAGCATCATATGACCCCTTTAAGATCCTTTGGGACTGGTTCCAAATTACAATAGAAAGTCTATACTTTCCTGAGCAGGGAATGCAAAATGCCATTCAGAATTTCTATAGCCTTAATGTGTAGAGCTTTAGCGGTATTGTATCAATTTTTCACAACAAACCTACATTGAGTTCCAGTGTTGATGATGGTATTTGCTACATGCAGTTTGTGTGTGTGTTTTAAGTTAACATTTAAACAAAAAATACTGTACTATTTTCCCACAATCCTAAAGGGATATCAACCAATCAGAGAAGTTTGTTACCATTTAAAAGCTTCAACAGGATAGCTAATATTAGGTGATGTATGTTGAATGCATAAACATAAATTAACTTGAGCTACATAACTAGATGCCTTACTCTCATTAATTAATGTGGGATTCTTTTAGCATTAGTGCGTTAGATAGAAGTGGTTTCTTCTGTTGTGTCCAAAAACTATTACTATACATTTGATGAAGAGCTTACTTCAC
>NW_015532019.1:0-512 GCF_001515645.1 Sinocyclocheilus grahami
CTTTGAATTCTAGGACGTTTATAGCTTGGTTTCGAACAACAGTTTCGAAGTAGCTTCCACAACACTGCTAATGAATGCTAATGAAATCGGGTCTGTTACAAAACGGACATTCCCCTCTTCCACGGTCAATAAACGTTCTCATCATGTCATAATTTCCTCACCAGTAATTCTTTTCACACAATGAAAAACAAGGGAGTCTTTGCACATTGTAATGTTTGAGCTCTCATTAGGTTTACTGCATGTTTGTTTTGTGTGGAGTAAGTGTTCATATACTGCTCTATATTTCCATGCTACTGAACTCAGAGAAAACGATTATGTCGACCACAAAAGAACCTGCTTTTGCAACAATTTTTAGGCTGCGTGTATATTACAAAAAGTTATGTTTGTGAGATCAGGGTGCTGAAATTAACTCTGGGAATGGAGCGGCTACAGTATTTCAATGTCTTTTTTATTTATGAGGATTTATCTCGGTGTTTCCTGCGATTTACAGTAACATGGCAAATAAAGTACTG
>NW_015532020.1:0-512 GCF_001515645.1 Sinocyclocheilus grahami
TTATTATTTTAGGTTTAGTAAACAATAACAACCCTGCTATCTAGAATATGTAATCACCTAAATGTCCATTGTTTCCCATCGGTGTGGCTCTCAAAGCGCTGGAGAAACGCTCCCATGATCCTCCAGCACATTCGTCACGGACCCGCTCTCGTGTGAGAGAGCCGTTTTTAAAGCTGAGAGAGAGAAAGCAGATCAGTGTGAGATTATGAATAACCAGCGACGCTCTTCACTTCAACACTTCAGACTCAAACTCCAGTCTTTCCTCTCTTCTGGATGCCGTTATAAATGAGCTCAATCTTCATTTCATCTCAAGTGTTTTAATGCAGCACTTAAGCGACTAGCTTTTCTTCAACTCAACTTATGAACGGTTTCACAAGTGCAGAACCAAAATCCCTCTTTATCCAGCCAGCCTCGACGGGTAAAGCAGCGCTCTCACGGAGAGAAAACCCCTGAAACAACTCTTAGAACTTCAACAAGGTCAGTCGAGTCTCAAAAAGAGCACAATATTTACA
>NW_015532021.1:0-512 GCF_001515645.1 Sinocyclocheilus grahami
GTGCACTTCTCATTCTGTGCGCATCAGAGCACAAAACCAGCTGTCGATCAGCCAGTGGAGCCCCCTTCAGACCATTCCAGGTACTCAAAACACTTCCGAAATGGTGCTGGTCTTGAAAGCTTTCTCAAAACCAGCCCACGAACAAACTTAGCACTTTGTGGCCCTTGTTTTGGGAACATATTTTAGCATCCAAAGCAATGTAATCCTGTCTTTATGTTTCTGTTGTGACAGTCAGAAGTTATTTAAATTTATAGTTTTATTTGTTAATTCATAAAAATGGAATTTAAAACCCTTTACTTCAGACAGACAGGGAAGCTAAAGTCGCTGGGGTAGATGTGCAGTGTGACAAAAATAGGAACTGGCCTTTAAATGCAGACACATCCGTTGATTATAATGGCAGCGATCTAATTTCGCACCATATAAGTTTCTTTTTACGTTTGGAGTTCTTGTTTTGAAAACTATACTTAGTAAGGACATAATCTGTTTCTTTGGATGCACTAGAAAATACTTCC
>NW_015532022.1:0-512 GCF_001515645.1 Sinocyclocheilus grahami
TAGTCACTGCAGTGTGTTAAGCAGATCCTTTGCCAAAAAGGGAAATAAAGATGTCTTCCTCGGGAGAAGTAAAATGTCAATTATAATCATGACAACACTGGGCGAAACTGTTGAAGTGTCTCGCGTCAGATATGACTGTGTAATTCTTACCTGTTATCGTGTTAAAACTAAAATGCCCCTGCAGTAATCTGAAAGTGAGAATCACAGTAAAGCACATGTTGATGCAGTACTTCAGCACTCATCATTTTACTTGAACCCAAGTCTACAGTTGGCCACAGACGGGCAAAAGTTTTACACCTCACCGGAAGTGGTGTTTCGTTCTTCCTGTATCTTACTTCTGTGTATTGTGCTCTCCAGATTCTGAGAAATCCAGAGCATTTTGCTTCATTATTATCATTCTCATGTTGTCACCATGTCTCATTATAAATGCAGTCAACCTAATCAACATTTTACATCAAATCAATGGTTTAGCCATTTAACATGGAATATTGTTTTAGATTTCAAAAATGTAT
>NW_015532023.1:0-512 GCF_001515645.1 Sinocyclocheilus grahami
AGCAAAGAAAAAAAAAAAAAAAAAAAAAGATAATGTAGAAAAATATGTTTTAACCTTGAACAAGCAGACCCAGTGTAGCCACAATTAGTAAAAGAGACATGATTGTGTTGTGTGTCTGTGACTCTCTGAACACACATCGATCATCAGAGGAGTTTTGTGTGTGAAGCAGTAAACATGCAAAACACTACCAGAAGAGTGCTTAGAATAAAGGCTGAATTAATCACATTATAAATGTGAACCGAAAAATCAGTTTTAGAAAATAATCTTTTCATACTGTAAATGTTGTCTTGAGAAAAATAGGGTTGTGAAATAAATGACAAAATACCCTAATATTTCATTACAGATAATTAAATGATGGAGACGTATTCAAATATACATGCTATACAATATAATATTCTGTTGTATCTTACATAAATATTTATTATTAGCTAGAAGACAAAGAGCAAATTGACGGAGTTGAATAATTTAATTTGATAAAATTGTTTTCAAATATACAGACAAGTTAGTGGGAA
>NW_015532025.1:0-512 GCF_001515645.1 Sinocyclocheilus grahami
TATATATATATATATATATATATATATATATATATTATAACTTTTTTCTTCTTAAGTTATCTTAATGTCACGTAAACAAAGAAACAAAAGGATCATTAAAGAAAACATTGTGATTTCTGGAACGAGCCAGTGACTCCTCAATCATTGTGAATCTTCATTTGTTCGGAGTTGCGGCTGGTTTAATGGCATACTGCATCACTGTTTTGCGCAGTCTTGCCACAAGGTCCATTAAGTTGTTTCTATTCATTTTAAAGTAGGCAAACAGACTGGCAGCAGCGCTGGCAGAGGAACAGAATAACTGTTAAGAATAACAGAATAACAGGATGAAATCTGCAAGAAAAAACATCCAAAGGAGAGAGCAGACAGATATAGAAAACAGAAATAGTGTAAAAGCTGTTAGGAAACGTTTTTTTATAGAGGACCAAGCAGTGAAATAGTCAGTCTCATCAGTGAACAATCAAGTGTCACAAAATAGCGTACTGGAGTTACTGGGGAATTCTCTATAAATGCAA
>NW_015532026.1:0-512 GCF_001515645.1 Sinocyclocheilus grahami
AAAAAAAAAAATAGAATCAATTCCTGATGGATAAAATCAATTTCAGACCTTTTATTCTCCCTGAATATCCAGCCTTACTCAGAAATACATCACAGTAACACAAAGTCACATCTGAAATCTGTGTGTGCAGAGTACATGTGTTGCTCTGCTCTATTTTTATGTTAAATATGAACTTTTTCAGCCTGTTAAAAACATCTGCTCTTTAGAACCAAAAGCACTGAGTCATTGTTTTGTCTCAGTGGAGTAAGTGTCTAATATCTAACACACCTATGCTTCTCAGCTGCCCTTGAGTTAGCTTTGGCAAAGACAAATCAACCAACAACACAAAGTGTCACTCAAAATATGATTATACAGTGTTGAGGAAACAAGGACTTGTTTTAAGACTTCTCCAGCTTGTTTGAAGTTCTTTCCTGATTTTCCTAAATAAACATAAACCTGTTTTACTCTCCTGGTTGAATCTCATGAAGTGCTGCCTCAGACATATTTCACCCCAAACTCTAAAGGAAAAATAT
>NW_015532027.1:0-512 GCF_001515645.1 Sinocyclocheilus grahami
ATATACACTGCCGTTCAAAAGTTTGGAATCAGTAAGATTTTTTATCAGTGCTGCTTCATGTTTTTTTAGAACTTGTGATTCTTTGATGAATAAAAACTTAAAAAGAACAGCATTTACTCCAAAGTCATAATATATTGTGAGAATAAAGTCAAAATTATGAGAATAAAGTTGTAGCAATACGAGCTTAATTCATGATATATATAAAGTCATAAGATGTTAGTAAAAATTTAAGTTAATTAATGTAAAAATTCCACCTACTCGGCAAAAACCATCTGTGGTGTCCATCCTTTCATTCTTCACGTTTGTAACATTAATAACAGTAAGAATAATGATCTAAAGGTTGAAGTACCTCAAACTGGTTTAACTGATTCATTTATGACAATAATAAAACTTTTTGGCAAAGTTATATGATTGTGATATTTCTAACTTTTAAATTCATCCCAGCTCCCTTCCATCTGTCCTTGAAAAGAGATTTTGACTTTATTATAAAACGCTGTCGTAGTTCTGGACTG
>NW_015532028.1:0-512 GCF_001515645.1 Sinocyclocheilus grahami
GTTATCGGTATCGGCCAAAATTTTCATATCGGTGCGTCCCTAATATTTAGTCTGTTTTTTGTTATGCTGTGAATTTGAATGCGCTAAGCCTACGACTACGCCACATGCTGAAAGCAGAAATAGAGATGTTCTAATCCTTCATGACACATGTAGACTCTGTTTGGAGCAAGAAAACATGACAGCTCTCCCTTTCCCCAGTACACTTCTTGAATATTTTCTTTTTCTCAATCTCTTTCTATACGCTGCCCCCACTGTGTATATTTCTCTCTGGTTTATAGTGTTTTTCATGCAATCATGGAAAGTCCTCTGAGCTGCTGTATAAAACACACACACACCTACCTTGTGATACTGGCTGTGTTTCAGAGATCTTTAAGCTGACACACATGTACGCTGAAGTATTCCAGTGTGCATCTGTTGTTTGATTTCTAACTTCTCTATCTAACTCCAGATGACGAGAAGAAACTGGTGGAAGAAGTGTTCAACAACGCTACAGACTGCCTGTCTGATGAAGA
>NW_015532029.1:0-270 GCF_001515645.1 Sinocyclocheilus grahami
AGACCAGTACACTGGCACTGAACTGGACTGAAACCTGAGCCAGCTCCCCCTGCCATGACCAGAGCCAAAACCCCATCCGCTATTACTGGGGGTAGAAATGATCACAATTACAATGATCACGCCTTTACTGAAGGCACCGATTTGTGGAGGCAGCCCTGCTAAGGGTATTAGCTGTCAGGTTAAGGATCAGCTGAAATGTTTATAGTAAAAATACCTGCAATTTACCAAGCCTGAGATGTTCAACTTCATGAAACCTGTCAAGAGCACACC
>NW_015532029.1:19790-20302 GCF_001515645.1 Sinocyclocheilus grahami
AAAAAAACCTTTAAAAAGACCTCTGACAGCGCTTTCCCTGTAAAGCCAGATGAATCACTCATGCCTTCAACAGCTCCTGTCTGGTGGTCAAACCCTGACACTGAGGGTATATTCTGGGCAATGCACTGCCCCCTGCACCCTGCCCATTGGCAGAATGCCCTCCCGTACCTCTTCATATCAAAAACCGTCGAGATAAACACCTCCAACAAGCCTTCACAGAACACTTTACAGCAACCCTTAGTGGAAAAATCAGGAACAAGACAAAACATCCAAACAATACCACTGATGTGATTCTAAACATCCAACCAATAGCACTCATAAGCCTAAATACCCACACATGCCAGTGTTCTGACCCACCTCTGGGCATTCTGATACTCCAAAGCTCTGCTAGGCTAATCTGCACAGCAAACTAACTACACCAAAAGCCCTTCCTACCTCAGCATACATCCAGCCGCGACTCTTGTCCGTACAATACTGTAAGGCAGCAGAAGGCTGGTATTTTTAGACCAGTA
>NW_015532030.1:0-512 GCF_001515645.1 Sinocyclocheilus grahami
AAACATCTCAGCCGGGCGATAGACTGATTCCTCTATAGCGAGGAAAGGAAGTTAATAGAAATGCGAGAGAAGGTCAACTCCGCCACCTCTTATAGATCAGATAGAGTCCACAGTACAGCAACAGAGGAATAAAAGAAATGAATCAGCTTGTAACTCCAGCGCTGCCGGTCCCGCTGTGAGTTTTCGATTTGAGAGAGTCTCTCTACCTGCAAACACTTTAGCAAGTTGTCACTTAGCAACATAAAGCTCACTAACTGAAAATATCTTTCTTACTTCACAAGGAATGTGCTTGGTTACCAGGGACGGATTTAATATCTGTTGTGCCCATTTAGTCCGCTCATCGTCTCAGTGGCAAGTGCTCATTGGTCAATAAATGCGGAGCTGACATGAGTGCATGTGCACACACAAGCTATCTGCTGACATTTGACCTACTTCAACTACATCAATGTGCCTCCTGAGACTCTTGAGTGTTTTCTCAAACTCACAGCACTACTTGGCCTTGTTGTGCCGGC
>NW_015532031.1:0-512 GCF_001515645.1 Sinocyclocheilus grahami
AAAAAAATATTTGTGATGTTTTTCCTACTTAAAATTGGACACTATCACAATAGCAATAAAAATGTATAATTTTTTTAAGTTTGTTGCCTCAAGGCAACACTGTACCACAATGGAAAAATTTAAACATTTTACATATTCATGCAGAAAAAATAAATATATTTATTGAAAACATCAATTTCTTTAACCAAACACTTGAACAAACAGATTTATCTAGATTTTAATGTATTGCACATCTCATATTTAATAAAAAATAAAATTTCCAATCCAGCTGTTGCTCTCAGGCAACATTGTACCACCGTGGATCACAAGTATAACTAAACTATCCTATCTGTTGTCATACCAAAACATTATAATCAGTGTTGTTTCAAAGTAAAAAATTAAAAATAATCATAACCTTATCCTAATATGCACTTTATCCTTACAAGCATGCACATGCACATACAAGCACATGCATGCGAAATCTCTTTCTTCACTAATGACACCTCATTGCTTGTGAAAACTGAGGAAGCAAT
>NW_015532032.1:0-512 GCF_001515645.1 Sinocyclocheilus grahami
CCTCGCCTTCCTCGTCCATGCCGTCATCATCCATTTCCTCTTCCTCCTCCTCCTCCTCTTCTTCTTCCTCTTCCGCCCCTGGATAAAGGTGTTGACTGTTTCCCAGCATCCTTTGCTGCTCCTCGTCGCTGGAGAGGGGGCTGAGCGGCATCGTCATGGCGACAGGGAGAGTGGCACCAGCGGCAACGGCATCATCCCCAGAGACACACTGTGAAAAGAGAAGAGGAGTGTAAGCATGAGAAATAGCGTGAGGTGGAGGATGAGAGGAGGAAAGAGCAGACTGAGAGAACAGAAGTAGGAGTTCGAGAGAATATAAAAGAACAAACAATCCCACATCGCTCCATCACTCAGCAGCTCGCATCAAGCTGCAGCAGGCCGTTCATGCAAGACGTGTTCGTGCATTTGTGCCGTTTTTAAATGCACCCTAGAGCGACGTCTTTGACAGTCGCAACATGTCTCGCTGGTTTTCAAGAGTCTCGCGCCACAAGCATTACGTTTGAGACTCAGTGGAA
>NW_015532033.1:0-512 GCF_001515645.1 Sinocyclocheilus grahami
TTAAAGGGGGCATCCCGACCCAAACATGTATTAAATTAACAGTATCTTGGGCTTTTATAAATGTATTTATTCAAAATCAGGGCTAGTTTGGAAAATGGGCAAAATGGCGTTTCCAAAACAAAAACAACTAATTTTTATAAATTTTCTTTGACATCTGTGTTAACTAACATTACAGTAAAACCGTAGATTGGTTCAGGGCTACTTTTAACTTCATTTTAATGACCAGAAATGGTGACATGAAGATAGAAGAACAGAGAATAATAATATCGAATAAACCTATTGATAATGATTCACGAGCAGCTTTTTCTCTTACTCGTTTGCTGACGCGCAAATAACGCCAGATAAATCATTACAGTCTTACATGAAACAATAATTAAACCAAATACATCGCCGGAAAATAGCGTTGAAAAACACAAACCTTCCTTCAGCAGAATCACAGATGGAGGAGCGCGGCGCGGCCGTGTGACGTCTCTCTCTCTCTCTCTCTGGTTTTATTGGCGGGTCGCAACCAA
>NW_015532034.1:0-512 GCF_001515645.1 Sinocyclocheilus grahami
GCTTTACTATACTATATTCAAAGCAATGGTGTTATCAAAATATAAGAGTCATATCATTTTTTTATTACTTTTTTTCTTTTCTCCCAGTTTGAGAGTCCCTCTTTGTTAAATATAATTGAGCAGCCCTATAGGTGGCGATGCTTGAGAGGTAAGCATAGTATGTATGCTTTTATGATAGGATGTTTTTCATTGGTGGGATTGTAACATTTTTAAAAGTGAACTAATTTTGATCAGTTTTACCCGACCTTACGTTGTAGCTCCGCGTTTTGCAACCAACCGCGGTGCATATTCTATGTACGTTAGCATTAGAGATAACATTTGATCCCAAAACCAACTCCGATATATGTAAATGCATATCACAATTCCTAATTTAAAGAATATATATTATATGCAGAATATGCAATTTTTTGTTTTATAATAATTTAAAAAATTTAAATGTAATGTTATGCAATTCTATAAATCCATTCAATTACAAACCCATGTGACCCAAAGACATCAAAGCATGTGCAAAT
>NW_015532035.1:0-511 GCF_001515645.1 Sinocyclocheilus grahami
TATTACAGTAGGTTATTAGTCACACACAAAGCGGAGTTTGTAGTCTGGAGCTAACCTGTAGACGGTTGTGAGGGGTGTTTTTAGATTAGAAGAGACCCAAACCAGTAGAAATGAAACACTATTATGCCACTGTAGGAACTAGAATGGGAAGTTAAATCCTAAAAAGACGCTTAAAGTTTTCCAAAGACGCAACAAGAGCTAGTATATGGTATAGTACGATCTTAGCGTTCACAATGTGCTTTTTTGCTTTATTCTCTATATTGATGCCTTTTCTATTAAAGTGCTTGAACTAGCTGATATTCTACCTGAGAGTCTGTGGAACTAAGTGCAGTTTCTACATAATTTTACGATCATTTGCACTAACATGTGTCTTGCTTGCATATGCAATTGACAAAACGAACATGGAGAACTGTTAGCAATCAATTTAGTCTACTAACCGGTCTAGTTAACTCATGCTTTAGATTCATGCTTGCTAACATCTGTAACCGTTTACAAATTTGCAAAAAAAAAA
>NW_015532036.1:0-511 GCF_001515645.1 Sinocyclocheilus grahami
ACACAGCACAGTCCTACAGCAGCAGGACATTTCCTCCCACAGACCTCTGATCTGAGATCAAGTCTAATCACACCTTTAAACACGATACAGAGCTGCTCAACGGCATCCATGCATTAACCACCAGGGGGGATAGAAAGGCAAACATACATGAATCTAATGGTCGGAGAGAATAAGGATGTGTTTGTGTGTGTGCGCACACAAATGCGTCGAAAGCAGGGTGCTCTTTACAATATATATCCTGGACTGGTAATTAAGTGTACAATCTAACATACTGTAAACAGAAACGCACACACATTAACCTACCACAAGCATACAAATACACAGCCACAGATCCACATGTAAACAGAAAGAAGACTAGACAGATTGTAAGAGCAGGAGGGGGTGACGTTCTGTAGTGAAGAGCTGCTCACTAATTGGTTTGGGTTAATTGGTATTTTTACTGTAATCACAGGGAGAGGGACACTGTGCTTAAACATTAAACAGACATCACACACACACACACACACACACA
>NW_015532037.1:0-511 GCF_001515645.1 Sinocyclocheilus grahami
TACTTTGGATCAAATAAATGCAGACTTGGTGAGCAGAAGAGACTTTTTTAAAAAACATAAAAAATCTTACTGTTCAAAACCTTTTGACTGGTAGTGTGTGTATTACATTAACACAAACTGAGGTTAGCCAGGTGGACACTTCCTGTCTAAGTGGGCGTTTTTCTGCAATGTGGACAATATTTTAAGCCTATACAACAAAGTATGCGTGAGACTATGATATCAGCCCACAGCCATGTCTTTTGTCAAGTCGTGGATAGTGAACTCACCATGCAGAGGGCATTTACACACTGACAGAGAAGAAGAGCCACCGGCATACAAACCTTCCCCTCAGAGAGAGCAATCATACCGGTGGCGGGGTGCTGCACTGCCCCTTGTACTTTGTCCACGACCTCTCCACTTCCTCGTGTCCGACTGCAGTTGAAGTGACCGCTGGAGTGTAGAGAGGCCTTTTCTGGCCATCGGCTTTCGCTGCCAAACTCTGTGGGCTCCAAACTGCAGTCTTCCGTCTGCC
>NW_015532038.1:0-511 GCF_001515645.1 Sinocyclocheilus grahami
TTCATTTTCATATTGACATACCACATTTTAAATGTCATTTTATTTTTTTTTTTGTATCTTCATGAACATTTTTTATATTGTTAATATGCACAATATAGAGTACGTTATAATATAATCCTGAAGATGAAAAGAAAATTCATTTAAATTTGAAAATTCTAACTCATTAGATTTAATTCTAAAAATAGCGCATGACAATGTGTTTATATTGTTTAGGACCTAATGCAGCCTCAAGAGGGCGCCATGAGATAAGATGCCACAGAGTTTACCAGCAGAGTGCTAGACTCTGCTGGTAAACTCTGTAAAGTATGATTTGTATGATGATTTGTATGAAGTATGATCACTATTTTAAAATATATCTAACTATGACTCCTCTGGGATTTTACAAATCCTGGTAAATATTTGCTTTAAATATTTATTGCCAAGCTTTCTTCCAATGTATATTATTCATAATGAAATAATATATACTATAAACAACTCTAGGAATTTGGTGTTAAGTATTCAAGACAATTTT
>NW_015532040.1:0-511 GCF_001515645.1 Sinocyclocheilus grahami
AATTTAATGTCATTTAAATATTTAACACAAATTATTAAAATTATAACTGCAACCTAAAAATAAAAACGATTGGTTAACAATTAAATGTGTGTTTAACAATTAAATGCATGACAATAAAAACAGCAGCTCATGACACTGAATAACAAAAGAACACAAAAAGCTGAAAAGAGCCTACACAAAGTAAAAATTTTAAATTATTTATTGTCTGTGATCACTTAAATTGGAAGGTCTTTTTGATAGTAATAATAAAAATAATTGCTGTGATGCTACATAAACTAAATGACTGAATTCTATTAACACAAACAGAGAAAAGCACAGAAACGCATGGTCACTCAGCAGGACACACACACACAGACACACACACTGATCTTACGGTCTATATGTGGATTTATTACACACATTTATTCTAATTCACGTTATTTCACAGACAGAAGTTCAGCTGCAGTATTAATGTCATGAAGAGAACAGAAGAGACTCTATAACATCTCACTGTTACTGATTCATCATGCAG
>NW_015532041.1:0-511 GCF_001515645.1 Sinocyclocheilus grahami
ATGAAAATCTCTTTCCAATGGGACGTTTTGTAAAGCTTGTGTGAGCGGACAAGAGTAACCAATTAGGCGGTGCTTAGCAATGGTCAATTATATTATATATGTCTATAGAATTTTTGAATACATTATTTAAAGACGTAGTAAAGTTTCAATATTGTAACCTATTGGATCACATCACACAAAAGCAATTGCTTTTGATGACCAATTCAAGCATATTTGTCAGCTATGATCAATTTTGCAATAATGTAATTTAACATATTTGTATGTGTAAAGCACTGCTTAGTGCATCTTTAATTTCATTTGACTAGGTCTGTACTTCCTAATATCTGAACATGGGGCTTTCAACTCTTTTAATCATTCGCTGAGGTTTTTATCTTTTTGTTTGTTTGGTCCTTTTTCTCTGTCTGTCTGTCTCTCATATTGCTGTTGTTCCTCTGCCAAGCCACTCCCAGTATCTTGTTTCTTTTTCTGTCTCTCTTTCTCTTTTTCTGTGTGTGTGTGTGTGTGTGTGTGT
>NW_015532042.1:0-511 GCF_001515645.1 Sinocyclocheilus grahami
ATATCTGAAAAAAGTTATTAAGGCCAACATTACATATAAACATACTAACCTGCTTTGGACATGAACTTAGTGCTTATACCAATCCTTGACAAAAAGCTATTCGCTTGTTCCACTTCTTCTCCCATGGTATATGCAGCGCCCGTTTGAAAGCTTCCACTCCATTTGATCTATTGAGTGAGATAAAGTTTAATACATGCAGGCTTTTACTGAATACAAATATAAAATAGGCAATATGAACACATTGGTCTAAAATACCTCACATTTCACACCATGTACTTTTGCATGCATAACTGAGAGGAATGGCTTCATGTTCAGAAGATGTCTCAGTTCCGGGCAGGCCTGGCAAACTTTTATCAAGTATGGCCAGTATTTGCACATGATGTCAGCACAAAAGAAAGTTGCATTTTCTGTGCAGAGCTCTTTCTGCAAGTATAAAGGACAAGCATAGATCTCTCCTCTGAACATATTGAGTGCCCTCAAAAGAACACCATGCCTACAGACAGCGACTTCA
>NW_015532043.1:0-511 GCF_001515645.1 Sinocyclocheilus grahami
AAAAAAAAGTCGGTTACTTCATTTGTAGAATCTGCGTCCACAAAATTCTGTATTCTTTTTTTTAAATGTATTTAATGCATTTTGTTATTTGAACAACACATTTTCACTATAATTTGAATGTTTATTAAATAGTTAGTTATTTTTCTTTCATTCGTGTATATTTGTTTTATTCTACTGTAATATTATCAGCTAATTTTAACATTTTACCGAATTCTTATATTGTGCACAATTGCATAGATTTTCCTCCAGTCAGTTCAGAAAAATGACAATTATTTCATTTAGCTGAATTCAGCTGTATTTTTCTTTTCTTTTCAGTGTAATATTCTCAGCTTATTTTAGCGCGTTTTACCAAATTTTTATGAAAAATTGATGATGTAGATTTTTCAACCCAATCAGTGCAGAAACGGCACAAACAAAAACGTTCAACTTTTCTGAATTCAGCTGAATTTTTCTGTTTGTTATTCCACTATAACATTCTCAGCTCATTTTAACGCATTTTACTGCATTTTTA
>NW_015532044.1:0-511 GCF_001515645.1 Sinocyclocheilus grahami
TTGTTGCTCTTTGTGTTTGGTCTTTTTTTATTTCCCCGTGCGTGTGTGTGTGTGTGTGCGCATGTTTTATCTTTCGTTTGTGTGGTGGTGTTGTTGTTTTGTTTTGTTTTTTGCTTTTTGCTTTTTTGACATGTACTTGGAAGCCATTACTTTGGCTTAACAATTAAATTAGTCAAGTTGTAAATATTTATCATATGTGCTTTGTGGTCTTTTCTCCAATTCAGTTTTAAAACAGTGTTTAGCGAATTCTGAAGGCTATGTCAACATCAATTAGATTATATCGTATAATAAATTGTAAGTAGGCTGTATTGCTCTCAGCATAAATAATTTCTGTTTTTTGTTTTTTTTATGTCTGTTTATCTCAATGTAAAAATGACCGCCAGTGACAATACACCAAAACAAAAAGAAAAATCTGTCTGCTTTGTTTTTTTATTTTATTTTATTTTTTTGTATGTGTGTTTTTTTTTTTTTTTTACATCTGATCATGTGCATCTTTTGTCCACAGGAATTC
>NW_015532045.1:0-511 GCF_001515645.1 Sinocyclocheilus grahami
AATTAGCCTAAGCCAGCAACAATACATGTGAAGCACTCAACAGTACAGTTACTCAGAGTAAAATCAACATCCAGTTCATATGTCCTTCTATCGACACCTTCAGTTGGATAATCTTTTCAAAAGACCCCATAGTGAAGGTTCATGACCCCACAATCATCCTCAAGAACACGATGTACCAATAAGGACACCATTAAGCTCACATATCTGCAAATGTATCATTACAAAATCAGATCAGTTACAATCCTTTCAAACCATTTTTAAAGACTCCACAGAGCCATTCTTACAGGTCTACGAACACACCACATGTATGTTCAAATCGATTTGCCATGGTAGACTGGCAAGTGTGTTTCCATGGAAACAGGCCCATAGACTATTCCATAGATGTGCTTCTGGGAAGCATTGGTTTGAACGAAATTAAAATGGAAATTATTAGTGCTGTGTTCGATACGACGATGTATCGTCAAAAAGATTTGACGATACGAGTATCGATACAGCTGTCCCTGTATCGATA
>NW_015532046.1:0-511 GCF_001515645.1 Sinocyclocheilus grahami
CCGCATAAACACATTTCATTACACCAAATACACAACATAATGTTCGTTTTAGCAGCATCATATGACCCCTTTAAAATATAAAGCCTATACCATTGAATAAACAGATATTTGATTGGTAATACTTTTTTTCATCTCAGACTCCAATATTACCTTTTTTTTAATGCCTTTTTTTCTTATGGTTTGGTTTGTTGCTTTGCTTTTCTTTGTTTTGTTTATTTTCCAGGTGCGATAAGGCAGAAAAAAACATCATACTATGCTGTTAAACTGAATGAGTACCTGATTGGAGCTGTGCCATGTCAGTGGACTCTTATAAAGTCAGACACTGAGTGAACACCAGCGCCTGAGTGGAATTTGCTTTAGCTTTCATGAACATGCATATCATAGACTGTATAAAAACTATGGACATAGTGTTCGTGACGTCACCCGTAGATTTCTGAAGAGCGTTTTTGAAGCTCTAAGAGAGACCGGAAGGTTGCCGCTTGATATCAACGTGGTTATTTCAATGCTCATA
>NW_015532047.1:0-511 GCF_001515645.1 Sinocyclocheilus grahami
TGATGTATAAATCTCAATTTCGAAAAATTGACACTTATTAAGAAGACTCAAGACTCCTTGATCTACATGAGATTGTCTGTGATTGTTGCTTTTTCTCCACAGCAGCTGAATGCATATCTGCTTTAATCAGACTCAAAAAGCATTCTTTTTTAAATAAGAAATTATTTCTGCAGGCTTGATGTCCAGCCAGCATGAAATTATAATTTATTTAATCCTTTTACACACCGATGGCTGGAAGTGTGTTACAGCAGTTAAAACCAAGAAACATGTTTTATCTGTAATTAGACACATTATTCAAGTAGTCTGATTATTAGTGTTGAAATAGTATGATTCTGAGCAAAGTACAGAGGGAGGAGCAACAAAACTGCAAAGTCACGGCCTCATGAACAATATGTTTAGAATCTCCTTCACAGTCTTGATCTTTACTTTCTCTCTCGCAACATACACAAACCAAAAATAAAAAGCTAAAGTTAAAATAAGCAAATTATAAAGGAAACGTCGGTATGACAGC
>NW_015532048.1:0-511 GCF_001515645.1 Sinocyclocheilus grahami
ACTCCAAAGGGATTTTGAAGAACTCTCACAACCATGAAGGAGGAAATCCTTCAGTTTTTCAATGATATATGGAACCTTGCTTCATCCAAGCACGACCAGAGTGTCTACAACACTGTGTGCCTGGCAGTGCTTCTGACTCTACCCCTGGTTGTCCTCTTCACATTTCTGCTGGTGTGCTGTCATTGTTGCTGTTGTCGTAATGCCAACGGATGCCGGTGTTGTTGTCGTAAAGGGGAGACCTCAGTCACAAATACGAAAACCGAAAAGAAGAAAAAGAAAAACAGCAGCCAGAATAATGAAGACTTCTGGATCTCCGTCAAAACAGATCCTATGAGTAATGAAAGACTTGCACTGACTATGGTGTGAACGATTTTATATTTATTTATCTTCATGGTACATGTAAAGGTACAAAATTGTTACAGCAGTGTTTACTAAAATGTGCCTGAATGTAAAAACTTCAAAAGAGAATTTAAAAATCATTTTGGTATAAAAGTAAAGTTTAAGAGTGAAA
>NW_015532049.1:0-511 GCF_001515645.1 Sinocyclocheilus grahami
ATTATTAGTTTGACTGTATTTTTATATTTTGTGTATTCACTTCAATTGAATTCAAATGTGGGTTATTTTTTTGTTAAATGTGCTGGGCAATAATTATGGTATGTGTCAAAGTTTGAAGGTTTTGAACAAAGCTTGAGCAATAATATTTTTTGTTTGCTTTAGCAAATACCATCAGTAATAAGGAAAAGAGCTTTTCACACACTGGGAAATTGTCAATAACCTGCTGTGGCATGTAATAATCCTCCCAACTCTGCAGGAATAACCAGCTGAGTCACATTGACCACTTCCCTGCTTATTCGCTCCTACAGAAGAGAGGAAACACATTACAAAAACTCGTTAGGAAAAGTGGAAAATGTTTAAGTGGCTGGGGATTCAAAGTTTGAAATTTGAAGAACACTGAGTTCTGTCAGCTTAAACGTTTAATATTTTAAAATATGAACTTGTTAATACTGCAAAGAGACACTAGGGTTGTCACGAATTCGGTTCATGGACTTCCGTTTATTCACCACCA
>NW_015532050.1:0-511 GCF_001515645.1 Sinocyclocheilus grahami
TTTCAAAAGAATTCCCCCTGATTGGACAGAGTAAATGCGCATTACTGTCTCTTACTTTTGACCCCAGGCAAGAATTAGTCCTAACCCTTGACCATTATTCATGTGCTGCCTCTGAGAGACTGGGAGTAAAAGAAGAGATAAAAGGAGCGAAAGAGAGAAAGGATGCATGAAATGGATGTATAGGGCTGGAGCAGATAAGATCACATTTTTTTCTGCTTCACAAAACATGTAAAAACTTGATTTAGATTGGCTATGCTGCTTGATGTTTACTGGATGATATAGCAGCCATACTGTCATGAAACTGATGCAACTTTAAAAGAAAAGTACAGTGTATGCACCATTTTTGTTGATTGTTTTTGTTGTATGTGTCTAAGTGCATATTAATTTGTGTGTGTGTGTGTGATTATTCTGGACAATATGTAAATGTTAACATCTTGTGAAGTGAAAAGCTGCATGATTTAAAAAAAAACATCCATTATTATGACTTTTTTTTTTTACCTTCAAACCTTTG
>NW_015532051.1:0-231 GCF_001515645.1 Sinocyclocheilus grahami
AAAAGTTGAGAAATATGTTGAATGCCTGTTTTACTTTTTTAAGTTTGAGGAAAGTATGGATGTTTTTTATTGTGTTTTTACTCTGGAGGTCTTAAAGGTTTTAAATGACTTGGGGATTGAATTGTCATTTTTAAAAGATTAAACCATTTAATGACTCCTTTTTTAAATGTTTGTAAGTAAGATGTCTGTAAACTCTTAATTTTAGGAGTTTTATGTCAAAGAAATCATCTT
>NW_015532051.1:287-511 GCF_001515645.1 Sinocyclocheilus grahami
TAAATTAAAAAATTTTTTAAATTAAAAAAAAAAAAAAAAAAAAAAAGTGCCCGATCTGTCTGATCTCGGAAGCTAAGCAGGGTCGGGCCTGGTTAGTACTTGGATGGGATACCGCCTGGGAATACCAGGTGCTGTAAGCTTTAGCGTTTTCATCACTACTTATCTAATACACTGGCCAGTAGAGTGGCTGATCTTTAAATAGCCCACTCTTTGTGGCAGTCCCC
>NW_015532052.1:0-511 GCF_001515645.1 Sinocyclocheilus grahami
TTTCAGTTTCAGCTTTCAACTTCAAAAATCCAAGTTTAATGTTACATGTTGTTTCTTTGTAATAAATTATGAAATTTAATAGCAATTTCTTTCCCACATAAATTTACAATACAATGATTCAACCATGTCTTTTTACAGCACTATAAACATATCGCAATTATAAGATTTTGTTTTCATCTTGATATCTTACAGAAAGCCTAAAAATTTCCCAGTTGTTAAATGCATTTTTTGTATTTAATTATTTATTGCATATTAACAAATGCTATTAATAGAAATCAAAATAAAGTCAAATAAAGAAAATTACTTGCACAATAACTTTTTTACAACAATATATATACAAAATGTAGCAATTATAAAAGCTCTTTCAGCTTAACATTTGACAGAAATTATAAACATTTCTTGTTTTTTTTAAATGCATTTTTGCGTATTTATTAATTAATTGCCATTAGGGGTGCGCGATATACAGTATATCATCTGCAATAATATCGTAATTGTTGTTTTAACGATGTGC
>NW_015532053.1:0-510 GCF_001515645.1 Sinocyclocheilus grahami
AGGGAATGTCGATCTCCCGCTAGTCATCAGAACAAACAAAGAGGCGGTAATGTGAGCCAAACAATGTGTGTTAATGTTCACCCTCGGTGCCCTGTGATTCCTCCTGCAGCCTTCTGTGCATTCATATGACATGGCTGTTACATAAAAAATATAGCACAAGTACACTGTAAAAAATGTGTGCAATTTTAACTGGGAATGAATGCTACAACAAAACCTGCTAATTGTCAACAATAAATTCAAAATGTAGATTATATTCAAAGACAATGCATGTTCCTTTACAGTCATCTAAACCGATTGTACGGTCAAAAAAAAGTTTCTGAAGTCCTTGAAAGATGCATCACGTTTGCATATCTATAGCTATTTCTTCTCATATTTGTTACCATTTATGCACTTTTTTATGTTGTTCATTTAATGTTTATTGCATTAGTTATGGTGTTTTGTTCATGTGTTTCACACAGTACGTTGTTCATGAAAAGTCCACATTTCATGACCGTATTGCTCTTTTTTTTT
>NW_015532054.1:0-510 GCF_001515645.1 Sinocyclocheilus grahami
TATATATATATATATATATATATATATATATATATATACAGTGACTACTTACACAAAAGGAACATTTAAATTCATATTTACTTTATAAAAACATGAAATATAAAATGAAATATAATAATGTTAAAAGTGCAGTCTTATTAAAAAATGTTGTGCAAAAACAAAGAAACTTCTTACATATTACATAGAACAAGTGGCAGATCCATTAGTTTGCATTTACACTCCAAGAATTGCACAGATGTATTCTGGCATACAGTATTGGATTTTGTTTTCTCCATCCACATTGCTGTGGTTATCACTATCATTTATCACATTTTTGCAATTAATCCTGCATTTAATTATGGTTTTCAATCCAAAAGCATTGCAGTGCACAGAAATACCTATTCATACAATTAACTGGAGTTTCTAGCTAAAATTAACATTCTAGTGCACTTGATCCATTATGGTCTGATGAAGGGGCCTGGAACGCAATTTCAACCCGAGTCAATAAACTGTCCAGGGGGCCCAGCAACC
>NW_015532055.1:0-510 GCF_001515645.1 Sinocyclocheilus grahami
AACACGAGAATAATAATGTAACAGAATCAAGCTCTACAATGCTACGTTCAATAACAAATATTGGTTGAACGTTTGAAAAGATTGAAACAAACACACACTACCTTTTTGAAGAACAGCTGCAGGAGCGACGCGTCCTTATGACGTCACACCGCCAGACCAAAATAAAAGTCCTGCTGTCTACAATCACTATAAATACAGTATATATGACATTGATAAAAGAGGAATTAAAAGTTTCATTATTGATGAAATACATATTACAATACATGTTGTCCAATGATGTGAAGAAAATCTACCAAAGAAAAAGAGATTTTTCACAAAATGCCAAAATAGTGTGTTGTATTTAGTAAGTGGACAAAGTTCATTTGAGTCTAGAATGCCTGAAAAAGGTACGCAATGTCAAAAAATAAAAAATATATATTTTTATAATCAGCATGAGATAAATGAAAGCAAAAGCAAAAAAAAAAACTATAAATTAAAATAAGTCAAACACAGGAAAATAAGCCTATACCA
>NW_015532056.1:0-510 GCF_001515645.1 Sinocyclocheilus grahami
ATATATATATATACATATATTCAAAATAATGAAGCATATAACAATTCTGGCACAAATAAAACAGTTAGTATTGTACATGTTCCACTGCAGTTCTCGCCACTGTCATCAAGTCCTTCTTTGGGTTGTGTAAGACTTAATTTTACATTCTGTGTGCAGTACAGCAGATGATAAGCAACCATAGTTTTGATTTATTAACAGATATCATAACTCAGAAAGAAAACCAATATTAGATTCTTGCATAATCTCGACGTCTGTAAAATCAAAAATGTTCAGGTGGTGCATTCTGAAAAAAAAAAAATAGTGTTCAGAAACTCATTCAGAAATTGCTGGTAAATTTCATAAATAGTTACAAAGAAATGGCAAGTAATGCGTTGAATTAAACATTACGTTGTTTTATTGACAATTAAAAATATATATTTTATAGTGTAACTGGAGAAATAAAGAAAAATATCAATCATTTAAAAAATGTCAAAGTGTAAGCCTTTTTGTTGTCAATATGTTCCTTTAAAA
>NW_015532057.1:0-510 GCF_001515645.1 Sinocyclocheilus grahami
CCCTAACATGGCCCCTGGAGATGGCCCAGGGCCTGGGGAAGGGCCTGGCCGAGGGGTCCCGCCCATAGGTGGGTCAGGAGTGGACATCTCTCAGCAGAGCCGGAAGTGAGAGGCAGAAAAACAGTGTTCTGTATCTGTTTTTAAAAAAAACTGTAAAATAAAATTAATTTTAATCCAGCAGCCTTGATGAACAAGATATATTATGCTGACATACACAGGAAACATGCTTTAAAAAAAAAAAAATTCTAATTATTTTCAAACATAAAAATACACTGCTCGTCCAAAAAAAATCACACACACTAATATTTCGTTGGACCGCCTTTAGCTTTGATTACGGCACGCTTTCGCGTGGCATTGTTTCGATAAGCTTCTGCAATGTCACAACATTTATTCCTGTCCAGAGTTGCATTAATTTTTTGCCAAGATCTTGTATTGATGATGGGAGAGGCGGACCGCTGCACAAAGTCTTCTCCAACACATCCCAAAGATTCTCAATGGGGTTAAGGTCTG
>NW_015532058.1:0-510 GCF_001515645.1 Sinocyclocheilus grahami
AATAATTTGTCTGACAATAGTTAGCTAGATGTGATTCATACAGGGCAAAAATATATTGTAAAACAAAAATCTCTACAACGTCTAAATCTTTTTATAATATATTGCACATCTGCACATTCTAATCATATCTTCTAACACAATGTTCTCTCTGCATTCCTCACAGGTGCAAAAATAGGTTTGATATGATAAAGCAACATCAATACTGTTTAAAATGAATGCAAAGAAGAAAAAAAAAAGTGACACTTTGAAACTTGACGGTTCTTCTGCTCGGAAGAACTTGAGGAGAACTGACTTAATTTCCCCCCGTTAAAATATTAAACGGGGGGAAAAAAATATATAAAAAATAAAGAATCATAATTTTGAGAGATGTAAATATACACAGCATGTCCTGCTACAGCGCAACTCCATATTATAGTGCATGTATTGGAGGGAAGTCGTGGCCTAATGGTTAGAGGGTCGGACTCAAAACCCAAAGGTTGTGGGTTCGAGTCTCATACCGGCAGGGATTGT
>NW_015532059.1:0-510 GCF_001515645.1 Sinocyclocheilus grahami
AAATCTATTTTGCAGTACCAGGTGTAAAGAAAGCCAGTTCAACCCATAATCACCACATCTCCGCTTGTGAATGATGTGTTCAGTTATGGATTTTATCATGGAAGTTGTATTTTGCCAACGTAAATGTACAGAAAGAAGCTTCCTTGTTTTTTTAGCTTAAAGGAAGTTTGGAGTGAATTGGATTTTAAAAATGCTTTGACTTTGTCAGGGATCAATAACATTCATGTTATTGTCTTAAAAACATATCTCAGTATTTGGCACTAAATAATTTATTATATGAAGTATGAAATAAAAAGGGTTGGAATGGAAGTGGGTGTGATGTAACTGTTGATATTCACTTCAGTCTTTTTTAAGACCCCATTGTCGTTGCAGATGTACATTCAACTCTTGTTTGATATCGAATAAATGTGATGATTTTTTCTTGTTTGCAGATATATCATTCTCATTCAGTGCGGCATCAAACTAGCAAAACAGTTTTGTTAGAAGTATGTGAAAAATAACTTAAGATCT
>NW_015532060.1:0-510 GCF_001515645.1 Sinocyclocheilus grahami
TCTCTCACACACACACACACACACACACACACTCTCTCTCTCTCGTTGATGTGCCCTGTGCTGAGAGGCAGACTGGGTTTTGTTGTTGGTCTTTTGTTCAGTTTCACAACAAAATCACTAGTCTTCCACGCAGCAGCGCAGGGCTTCAGTCGCAGGGCTTCAGTCGTGTGTCTGCAGGAGAGAAGACAAACAACAACAGAGAGGTTTACTGAGAGCTGAATACAGCAGTGAGCATCAAATCATTTACATCTGTCACAGTAGCATCATCTGAAGAGTCACATCTGATCACAAAAAAAAAAAAAGCATGAACTGACCACATTTTCACCTTCATTAATATTTTATTTATCATTCATAAAGTTATTTTGCATCAGCTTTACTCTACTGAACTTTGCTCTGCTAAATGAGAATGACAAATCAACATCAGGATGGGAATGTGACCCAAAATAACAAGCAGTGGGTTCATTTAATATTTTAAAGGGGTCATATGATGCGATTTCAATTGTTCCTTTC
>NW_015532061.1:0-510 GCF_001515645.1 Sinocyclocheilus grahami
TTTTTTTACAAAAAGTTCAGCTCTCTTCTGAATATTCATTCAATTCTATGTGCTTTGTTCAAAAGACCAAGACCTCTACAGCAATTATCTTGTGAATGTGGTCTGGCTGACTGTCTTTCCATTTAAATACACCCATGTGAAATGCAAAATACAAGTAGAAAGACGACCCTTTCCATGCTTTTGTCATGCATTAGGGTTAGAACTTGACACAATAAAGGTTTAACAACCTGACTAAATGATTTTCGCCCCACCCAAATGTCAAGTGCTTGAATAAAATACTGCAGATATACAGAGCTTAAACGTCTCCGTTTATAACTCCATGGACGATTATAAGAAATTCTCAAATTGAAACAATCTTAAAGATGTATCACGAGGCGACTTCGCTTATTCAAATAGCATACTCAGCAACCGCCAAACGTTTATACCACGGCTCATAAGCTTACAAGTTACAAAAATCACAAGTCAAATTGGTATTTATTTATTAATTGATTGATTCCCCCCACCCACCCA
>NW_015532062.1:0-510 GCF_001515645.1 Sinocyclocheilus grahami
AAAAAACGTTTTTCTTCATTATTTAAAAAAAAAAAGGCGCCGTTTTCTCGTTTCTGCTTATTTCATTTAACATTTTTTATTTTTATTTAAGATGGCCATTTAAGATGGCTGACGAACGTCTTCTGTCTGCAACAGTCTTCACGAGTTCTCACGATAAGTGATGTTGAGAATGTGACATCACTTTTGAATTGATTCAACATTTTTTTTTAATTAAGGGGGGCAAATACTCTAGTTGAGTCAACTTACAAACTAGTTGAGACAGTGAAAACTTAAAATGAACAAATTCAGAACCTGCTAGTTGTCAACTTAATTTTTTTTATCGAAACTAAACTGCGAGTTAATTTTTTACAGTGTGTCATATAAAGTTGAGTGAAATTACAGAAAGAAATATTGAATGCATGAATGATATATGTGCTTATTCTTTGCAAATGAAACAAGACATTTGACTTACCTTATAAGGATGAGCCACTTCACCAATGGGTCTGAATTTGTGATTGTCATGTTGTTGTG
>NW_015532063.1:0-510 GCF_001515645.1 Sinocyclocheilus grahami
ATGTTAGGTTAGTTAATAGTTTATCCATTTTCCAAGTGTGGTTATAGCAGTGCCAATCCTATTGTTATGTAATGTTTCCTCCTTGTTTTTCTCTAGCTCTTTTCAACCTCATCCCCGTCGGCTTAAGGGTGGTGGCCATTCAGGGAGTCAAAGCAGGTTTCTACATCGGCATGAATGCGGAGGGCTTCCTCTACAGCTCAGTAAGATTCCCCTTTCTCAGTTTGCATGTGTGCATATGTATGCAGTATGTGGCAGAATGCTGCATGCAGTGCGTATTGTTTTCTTGGAGCTCATTTATATATTCCCTGAGCTCAGCCTCATTAGCACAAAAAAGTGAAAAGTACTACTGCATTCCTGCAGAGAAATCTTGCCTTCATCATCTTGATAAAGTAGTTCAAGTTTTGCACTGTAAAATCCAGAAAAAGGGCTGCTATAGTATGGGTTACAGTGTAAGGATGTGTTCACTGTAGGCTTCAGCTGAGTTATGGTGGATGACAGGCATATGTTCTT
>NW_015532064.1:0-510 GCF_001515645.1 Sinocyclocheilus grahami
ACAGTAACTAATTACATTTACTCCAATACTTTACACCTCTGCACTGCACATACACTAGGGTGGTATACAGTAAATGTATTTATATAGGTAAACAAACTTACCACAAGCTGATGTACAGTATGGAATCTAGAGAAACGTAGCCCGCGCTGGCGAAGTTGTCTTTATATTGGCCCATATTGATGGCGTCCAGCCATTCATCCACCGTACTCACATTGAACTCTGGGGTGGTGGGGTCTTCCCTGGAAAGGAAATTGAATTTGTATCAATTGCAGTTTGGTTCATTGCTAAAACATTGAGAACAGAGCTGGAAAGCTGGTCTTGCATTATAAATTGCCTTTACAGTTAGATATAGTATTAAGGCTACGGCTTCAGGCCAACAGTTAAGAAATATCTAATCAAACTGTCACTTGTTTCTCATTTTATGAGGATAGCAGTTTCTTCTGAGAGTCGATAGCTTAAGCAATTTAATGAGGAGAGGATAAAAGTTAAGAAGTTGCAGTTGAGCTTAAA
>NW_015532065.1:0-510 GCF_001515645.1 Sinocyclocheilus grahami
AAAACAAGCTTTTTTTTTTCTTAGTGCATGGGACATTTGAATAGACTAAAGAACCCTTTACACTATAAAGCTGAAAATAAAGCTTGTTTGTTGGCATTGATGGTTTCCATTGGGCCTTTATAGTGCAAAAAGTGTCTTTACATTATTAAAATGTTTTTCACACCAGCACTAAAAGAAAAAAAAGCTTCTTTTAAGGCATCAGTGTGGGGGGGAAAAGCTCCCTGATATTGTTTTAATGATCTCAAATGACATAAATGTGAAATAATAAGACAAACGGAAGTTGGAGAATTATTTATTGTATGTTAGAGCTTCTTGGTTCAGATCTGCTCGTTCTGTACATTCATCAATCAGCTCCAGTGAGGAACATTTCTTCACCATCATCTGCAAACAGCAACCAAGGGCTCAAAGTAGAGTTATTGTTTTGTGGTTTTTACTTGTGCATTTTTTGCCTTCATATTCATCCACGACGCTAAAGCAATGAAACTGACATGCACTGAGAAAGATGAACGC
>NW_015532066.1:0-509 GCF_001515645.1 Sinocyclocheilus grahami
TATGTAGTATTTGTGTAACTGTAGAGACTAAACTTACCTGAAATTTGTGATAAAAACAGTGAGAGACGGGAGTTTCTGCTGACAGTTGAACTGCCGCTCCGTTTCCATGGTGACTTCCTCCGCTCCGGTTCAGCGCGCGCACCCATTAAAGCACGTAGAAGTCACGCAGAATTTATAATATCATTATAATAGCTTTAGAAATGGTAAACGTGGTGTAGAAATAACATTGACTTTTTTAACGCATGAATATTCGTACACGTATCATGAGGAACAATTTTTAAGCTTTATGTTTTATGTATTTTTTAAATATATTTTCAAAATATTTTTCAATATATTCAACAGTGCTTTGTCAAATGTCTATAATCTATTTATTAGGGCTATGTCCTCCGAAATAAACGTGCTTCTGCTAAATTTGGACTAAATTAGACAGACCAAACAAAACCCCATTTTAAACGTCGATTTTGGGGCTAAATTTGGACCAAATCCGACGGACCAAACAAAGACCAATT
>NW_015532067.1:0-509 GCF_001515645.1 Sinocyclocheilus grahami
GTTTGGACAAATTAAATTTGGGTCTCGAGTCTCAGCTGGAATTGATGAAAGTGGGATATGGAGTAAAAGTTCATGTGGGCAAAGATCATGTATCATGGCTTCTTTCCCACTTGATGTAAACTCCAGATCACGTCCAGTTAGCAAGTCCACATGGAAACTGTGTTTGAGGATAATGATTTAAATTACATACTGTATATTTTACAGTGTACAGTGGTCCACCGATATACTGTATATCACCAAATAAAATTGTTTTATAAAAATAATTATTTATAAATCAATTATTCCATAAAATCATTAAATGCTAGTTAATAATTATATTATACAATCAAAGAAAAATACATGATTGTTATAGAAAAACAATAATTTTATAAAATCATTAAATAATTAAAAAATAATTTAATGGGACTTTTATATTGACAGTGCTGAGAATGCCAGTGTCTGAGTGCACATAGTTCAAATTCCTTTTTTTTTTTCATATTTATTCATTTTCAAATGATACGATTTAGTAA
>NW_015532068.1:0-509 GCF_001515645.1 Sinocyclocheilus grahami
AGGGAGGAACACGTTGACTCGAGTCTAACGACTCCCCGTCTCGTCATCATTTGTAACCATAGAGCATGAATTACCTCTTGAAGTCATCAGTGAGAATTTACGACTGGTCAACAAAAGCACGTGATTCTCAAACGCACCCCCACCCCCATATTTGGCCGCATACATAGCAAAAACGAAGTACAGTGCATTGCTATAATTCATTAATACATCATAAATCGTGAAGCACAGCGTTATAACGACCAAGATCTACAAATCAAGCCCTCTAAAACAACCTAAATGAGCTCTTACTTTGTAAACTCGTTCTCAGGGCGCTACCCAAATGGCCCTGACTATCAGTTACTAAATTATGGAACTAGCAGCAGCGCTATGAACGCCTCGTACAGGGACTCCGGCACCATGCATTCAGGCTCTTACGGCTACAACTACAATGGAATGGACCTAAGCGTCAATCGTTCAACCAGCACTGGCCACTTTGGGGCGGTTGGGGACAACTCCCGGGTCTTCCAGTC
>NW_015532069.1:0-509 GCF_001515645.1 Sinocyclocheilus grahami
TATGAGTACCCATTCAACTCCCCTCTTTCTCCTTGCTCTAAGAAGAAGGTGTGCAGATCAGTGCCTCCTGATCTGTCAGTATAAATACAAAAATAGCCCTTACAAATCAGCCGAGACTAAGGCTCCAATGAGCAAACCATTGAACTCCAAATTGACCTTGACCAGCGTTTCAAGGTTCCTGACATTTATAATTAAACTAAAAGCCTCTCAAGGTGAAACTGGCCAATGGTAGTACCCCAGATCTCTGTTCTATGATCATTAAAGCAATTGTTCACCTGAAAAAAGGAAAATTTTCCTCCAGAAGGATACTTACATTTCAAAGTAGCCCTCCAATCTCATGGTATTGAACTCCTTGTATTATTATCCCTGTTGTCTTGGACTGTCTGATGGCCCAGAGTCAGCATACAAGATGCTCAGGACTGTTGACAGAATTGTCATCATGAAAGTTTATCAAGAATTCAAGTGATTTTAAACCATTTAAGTACAAGAAAGACAATGAAGAACTCAAT
>NW_015532070.1:0-509 GCF_001515645.1 Sinocyclocheilus grahami
CTAGCAAAAGTGGATTCGGACACGCCCTAAGTGCACCTGCGCCATTCGCTTTAGACCATGCGCTTAGATCGTTAAAATAGGGTGCAAGGTGTTGCTTGACCAAGGGCATATGAGTAAACAAAATTGGATTGTAAATTTAATGTGCTGGTTTAGAGCAATTATTAATAATTAAATATAATTAAAAAAGTAAATATTAAATATATGAAACAAGCATTAAATATAATTAATTCATGACATACTACAGGCAGCATAGAATGAGCACAGAGGTGTTCTCAAAGGATGTGTTCTTGTGTTCAAAAGATATCCGAATGAAAAAGACACCTTTTTCAAAGTTTAAACTTGACATGGCATCTGAAAAGCATAGTGAGGCTTCAAAAACTGCAAGAGAAGACACAGCAGTCCAATAGTGTTGCCCAATACATGTTTACAAAACCAACAATTAAAAAGAAAAATATAATTAATGTGAATGAGTCCTAAGTCTATCACAGATAAACTTAAACAAAAAAAAA
>NW_015532071.1:0-509 GCF_001515645.1 Sinocyclocheilus grahami
AATGAGACGCTTGATTGCCTCCTATTTACTGTCGGATCTCTTGTGAGGATACTGGGAAGGATATTGCTCTGAGAGTGTGGGGAGCATAATAACTTTCATTATTAAGCCATAGTTCTATAGTTCATATGCGCAAACATATATATGAAATTGATTTATTTGGACTTGACACCATAGTAATAGTTTTTTTCTCAGGTCCAATTTTTTATCATTTTTCTGTGTCAGATGAAAATCAGTGTTATTCATGATCATAGTGCAAACTTAAAGAGTTAGGTTAAGCGCTTATTTGTGCAAGTTTTGTTAAATATGTTATGATGGTATGATAGACATATGGTCTTTTCTTCACTAAGATATATTCAGCTATTTCTTATGAAACAACATGATATGACGAGAACTAATGTGGGTCTGCTGCTGCGTCAGGGAAAACATTTCCTTTCCTCTCCTGCTCTTGTGCAGAATGTTTTTTAACGCTGAGTGTGTGTGTGTGTGTGTGTGTGTGTGTGTGTGTGTGT
>NW_015532072.1:0-509 GCF_001515645.1 Sinocyclocheilus grahami
CATAACTGTTATGATATGAAGATTTGTAAGGTGGAGTACATCGTTTTTAAACTGGCCAGATGCTATTAGCTGCTGGCTAAACGAACTCACTTTGAATGCTAAGGTGGTCGTGCCGTGAAGAAACTCGATTTTTCTCTCCGGTTCATCCCCTTCACCCAGCGGTTTCACGGCGAAGTTCAGACTATCATCCAACGCTTCTCCAAAGCCGAGATCTGCCTGGTTAAGGCCACAACCATGCGCAAAAGGCTGGTTAAAGCGATCTGCAAAATCCGCAGACTCACTCCGCAACACACTAGACAGCGCCATGTTTCAGATAATAGCCAGAGAAGCGGCGTTCTGCTTCTTGTATGTTACATGTTGAAGATGCAAACGATTGTGGCGCCGCATCGCCATCTACCGCCTAGGATGAACGACAGTAGCGAAACACTTGTTTGAAGCAATTTCATTTGTACTACATATGCCTCAATTACCAGTGTTGGGGGTAACGCATTACAAGTAACGCGAGTTAC
>NW_015532073.1:0-509 GCF_001515645.1 Sinocyclocheilus grahami
TATATATATATATATATATACACCATATATTCTATAGAAGAGTGATGTGCATTTCACCAACAAGAAGTCCTGTTTAATAAACATAGGATTAGTTTGACAAAGTTTTTGGATGAAGATGTGGATTTTGTGAAACATGAATTTTCAGTTTCTGCTAATCAGGTAGGAGGAAATGTATTTGATAAGGTGTGAAACTTTATGCTGTGGATCTTGAATATTTGACACCAGAGGAGCCTGTCTGTTTTCATTCCAAAGTCTGCTGTTAGGAGATATTTTAATGACTTTGGTGACAAACCATGACATGAGTGCAGTGGAGAGATGTTTGCACACTTCATTACATTTTTAATGTATTGACAAGATGTTTAGATGGTTCAAGAATGGATACGACAATCACAAGGGGCAAAACGCAGGCAGCAGTTAGAGTCTTTAAACCAGACATTTCCCATGTCTGCACAATTCCTCTGGTGGCTGGACTGCTTTAAGTGTTTATGTGTCTGGAGAAGAGAAAAAAA
>NW_015532074.1:0-509 GCF_001515645.1 Sinocyclocheilus grahami
CAGTTTTTAAACGAGCTTATTATTGCATTCATCGATCGAATCTCTTGCTCACGGTTCACAGGTTAGCAGAAGTCACTCCCACAATCCACACGAAGCGTCGTGGAGAAAGCAGGAGAGCTGAACACATCAGCAGACGAACATGATGAAGAAGGAGCGAGCTAATGGATGACCATCAACCCTCACGAACACTGATGCTGCCGCGGTCTCTGTGCTCAGAAAAACAGCCAGAGATATACAAGATGATTTATAGTTCATCTGACTGTACTGTGCATGCACTCATGTTTGTGTGGCTGCAAAACGTAACTCGTAACATGAAGATGCTGAACATGATTTTTGCGAAGCTGCTTTGTAATGGTGTGTTGTGAATAATGCACGCAATGCATTACTAATTTTAGTGTCCTGTTGACTATATCTATCTGTATTTATTGTTTTCATTAAGAAGCATCTTGCTGACGTTTTTTTCGAGATGACTGACAGCGTGGGCCGAAAACCCACAGAGAGGAAGTCAT
>NW_015532075.1:0-301 GCF_001515645.1 Sinocyclocheilus grahami
GATATATCGCCAAGGCCAATATATCGGCCGATATTTGGCATTTTTTAAATATCGGCATCGTCCCATAAGTTTTTCTGTTTGGCTGATGCGTTCGAGGTGGGACTTTTATTTTGACAGCACAGTGCTCACCTTCTCCCTCTTGTTTGCCGTCGTCGTTAACAGTTCTGTCTAATACGGATAGAAGTCTGTCTAATAATCAGATTGAACGGTTAAACAAAGGAATTAAAATGTATACAAAAAGTATTATAACGATTGCTTTTATATTATTAGTAATAGAAAGGCAAACATTATAATACTTTCT
>NW_015532076.1:0-509 GCF_001515645.1 Sinocyclocheilus grahami
GGATAGACCACCCAAAAATGAAAATTTGGGCATCAATTTACCCACCGTTGTGTTGTTCCAGAAGTATGACTTAAAAAAAAAAGATATCTTGAAGAATGCTGTTAACAGTTTAGGTTCCCATTAGGGTTCCAACATTGACTTTTAGTGTAAGGATAAAAAATACAATGGTTGTCAATGGGAACCAATACATTCTTCAAAATATCAAAGCAATGCAACATGATAATGAGTAAATTAATTTGCCTATAGCTTTCAAAGAATGGTGGAAAAGCCCCACATTCAGAAGAAAGCCTGGTGGGTGCTTAATCTTCGGGCACGTATCGGCCTTCTGATGCCTGATGCCAATCACGGTCAGTGTTTTGCTCCCGACACGGGTTCTCGTGCCAATCGCCAGGTCCCACATCATCTGATCCACAGCAACCCAGCCACCCTACACACCGCTGGAGCCTCGCCGTGTTCCTGCCACTGCTCTTCACCTCTCCTCATCCCTCTACCTTTCTGCACCCTCCCTC
>NW_015532077.1:0-509 GCF_001515645.1 Sinocyclocheilus grahami
TACAGGTTTGGAACGACATGAGGGTGAGTAAATGATGACAGAACTATTCCTTTCATTTGTTCCACTATCCTATGATACATAATCACATTAACTCAACAATTCTGTCTTTCTGCCCTACTACACTGCCATAATACTGAAATGTTCTGAAAGCAGGGCTAATGTTTTCAGCCCTCTCAGAATAAAGATCTGTCTACATGTTAGTGCTAAAACATCAATAAAACAAATGGATCTGTCACTCTGAGTGCAAAGATAGTGGCTATAGGCAGCTTCAAGGATTACGTAAGAATTATTCGATTGTTGCCTGAACTCTGTGCGTGTGTGTGTTCCTGAAAAACCCATGCTAAAGAATGACTGTTTAAAACAGATAAATAAAGCTGAGCCCATGGGCGTCCTTCAGTGGCTCTAATAAAAGCGCAGTGTATAATTGAATTCATCAGGACTGCTCTCAGAGCAATAGGAGAAACTGTTATTTAAAATGATGTTGATAGTGAGCGTTTGGCAGTGGCAGT
>NW_015532078.1:0-509 GCF_001515645.1 Sinocyclocheilus grahami
TTTAAGGGGGTCTGAATACTTTCCGTACCCACTGTATGTACATATGTGCATTGTATCAACTGATTACTATAAAGTTCACAGTAGTTAAAAACATGCAAAGTGTGTCCAATTTTAGCACATATAAAAAGTGCTAATAAAGTGCTAAGTCATCTAATAAAAAGGTATTTACTTATATATAACTGAGAACTCAATTTCAGAAACAATAAAATCTGAGCAATAAAATGTTGGCATCTGCCTGGTGGAACAAGTGGAAGTTTTGAAATGTTTTGCTTATAAATGTTTCTTTCTCTTTGTTGGTTTCTCCAGGGCGGCTTCTCACAGTGAATGGCTCAACTCTGACGGGGCCATGGGTTCTGAGCCCTTGGTTACGTGCCCCCCATCGGCCCTGTGGTCTAGATATCACTGTGTTTTTGCACCCCAGGCAGAGTGGACGTTACACTGTCTGGCTCATAGAGAGGGACAAGCCACCACTTGCTCTCCTCACCACTGAGCACCCTCATGTCATCGGG
>NW_015532079.1:0-509 GCF_001515645.1 Sinocyclocheilus grahami
CTTTCTGTAAAGCTGCTTTGAAACCATGTGTATTGTGAAAAGTGCTATACTAATATTGACGTAACAAATTCTCCATTCTGCTTATTCAAACACTTGCATTGTGTTCACTAAGATGCACATGAGGACCAGTGAAATGTGTCTTTTCTTTTGAATTTGATTGTGAACATCTACTGTAAGATTAAAGGTTTTTGTCAGAGAATGGCTTTTTCTCCTTTTGTATTCCACAGAGATGCATTTGATGCATCAACGGATTCTTAATTTTTTAACCATTCTATTAAAATTAAGGTAATGGGACAAACTGAACACTAAACATGTTTTTTGACCCTCCTTTGTGATGGGCTATGATGTGCAAATCAGCTGTCTAGCTGTGCAACTAGTGTACCTTTCAAATAAAGGGCTGGAGCAAATGAATGAGTGAGTGAATCAAGCATTGCACTTAACGTGAAGGGGTTACTGAATGCGCTGAGGGTCTGCCAGAGGGGGCAGGTACTCTCCCAAAGTCTTAATTG
>NW_015532080.1:0-509 GCF_001515645.1 Sinocyclocheilus grahami
CCAAATAAGGACAACAGGAACTAAACGGGAACATACACGTGACACCTACGAATGAGCCAGATTCAACAACTCAATTATCCTGTTATTATTATTATTATTATTGGTAGTAGTAGTAGTAGTAGAACTGTTGAACAACAACATGTTTTTAATAAAACGAAAGGAATATGCTAAGCATTGATAATTTTCCATGGTGGATTAAATCTGCCATGTATATAAAATTTTATTTGGCCTATTATGAATAATCAGAATACAATCTCTGAATAAAATTAATTAAAAACGCAACCAGATTAGATTTTTCTGTTCCCTTTGTACAATGTAATGATCAACCCTGATTGTTTGAAGTTGTTACTACATAGTTATCAGATTATAAGATAACTAGTGGAACCCTTTTTATTGGCACATTTTGCGTTCATTTGAAGCTGGAACCCATACCTGCCAACCCTAGAGGGCAGCAACTAGATTGTAAAAGTTAGATCGTTAACAGATCACTTACTAAACTCTTGTTCAGA
>NW_015532081.1:0-509 GCF_001515645.1 Sinocyclocheilus grahami
ATGTTACTACGCAGAATACTCCACAGATTCACGCTCTCGTTCATACGTGAACTCGGCAAACGGTCTCGCCGCGTCACTGTGCAGTCATTGCCATTACCTGAAGACACAAAAACACACACAAACCATTAACAATGGTTATAAAGAAAGGTGAAGCTTCATAAAGGTGAATTTGGACAGTGCCTCACTTAAAATCTCCTTTGTGATGCCGTTCTCATTCCTGCAATACTCTACTGACGTGCTGTCACTCACATCACTGATGTACGAATCATCATCGGACACCTGGTCACAAAAAATACAAAATATGATCAGTAAGAAATTCATGTGTTTTACCTTCTTTTTGATGAAAAATATTTTTCATTTCAATTTTAAATCATTGACAGATGATTCACGCAAATCTGCGATTTGACCACTCTGACCTCATTTTCGGATGAGCTGCCAGACAGCAGATACTCTTTAGCATCAAAGAACTCTGACAGGGATTCTGGGATTGACCCTCGACTCTCACTGGA
>NW_015532082.1:0-509 GCF_001515645.1 Sinocyclocheilus grahami
CCTTGAACTTGACATATGGACAATACTGATCAATATGACGCCAGGTTTGAAAACTAAAACCCCATTAGTTCTTGAATCTCATTACTGATTGTGATGATAAATACAGATTTTAAGACGCTACAGCATTTTCAGTGAATAAACTCAACATTTGGATGTATTTAGGCTCCCTGCAACAGTCATTCACAGCACAGCTAAGACCTCTTCATCTGGAGAGGCAGACATCAGGACTTCCCTTTGGTCTCGTGGAGTGTTGCCATGGATTTGGCAATGAAAAGTTCATTCTTGAGCTTTGAAATAGCTTTCAACAGCGCCAAAGATCCAGCTCTGCTGAAACATTAGCTGTGGGCCATGTGTATTCCCAGGAAGCGATCAAGAAAGTAACACATTTATGAAAAAATGGATTGAATAAATGCATACTCCTGCATAGTCTTAAAGGCACAGAAGCAAAAGATGAAAAAAATTAAGTGTCACAAAATACGATTATGTCTGTTTCTGTTGCCAAAACAAAA
>NW_015532083.1:0-509 GCF_001515645.1 Sinocyclocheilus grahami
CTAATAATTCCACACACTGTCAGTTACGTGTGTAGCTATGTGTGTGTGAGAGAGAGGGAGGAAAAAAAGAATAGCCTAACACGATTATTATACAAATGCAGGGTGTTTAAATATATGTATTTTTGAGACTTGTTTTATTATTAACTGTAATTTTCATTCCCGCCTTTTGTGTCACGAAAGTCGTTTTGGATTAGTAAACGTTTACGTTTTTTATTTAATAAAGAACCCAGGCAGAACCAAATGTACAAGGAGCCCAAGATATAGGGAAAACAAGACTCTTTTTATGCCTGTCAAAAGTCTTATTATTGTGTAGCGATTGATTCATTCATATTTATGTCGAGGCTATTTTAACAGGTCCGGTTATTTATAGTTTCTGAACACCGATCAGCCTAGATGTTTATTGTTCAATACTTGTTACTTTTCACCAAATAGCCTTTAAATGTAGTTTTGATTTCCGTCATTTTCACACACAGACACACTGAGGCGAAAACATATGATCACAAATAATC
>NW_015532084.1:0-508 GCF_001515645.1 Sinocyclocheilus grahami
AAAAAAAAGTTTTCTAGTTGATGTGGAACTGATGTACATGATTAAATCATGTAAATCCAACACACTTTTTTTCAGTTATGGGAGTCATGTAGTTTACCATTGCTTAATGTGATTTCCTTTATTGTATAAAAATCATGTCTTGCAATATCTATGTTCAAGGTCAGTGGGAACAATATAAGAATAGGTCAGCATATGTGACTGCAGATCTAGCTGGCCAAGTCATTCTTCTTTCAAACTCTTTAAAATCGCAATAAATATTCATCATATTGCCCAACTTCCCGAAACAGACATAACCATTAAGAAAATGCCTAACTTGTTACCACACTTAACACAATTTATTTATTCTCACTTAGCATTTAAGTCTAGAACTTGCAATTATTTAAGTGAATGAAATACTTGATTGAAATGTGCACTGTCTAGTCTCCTATAAAGGAATTTTGATAGAAAAAATACCACAACATTTAAACAACTATTAATAAAGAGAGAGAAGAAAAAAATATATATATAT
>NW_015532085.1:0-508 GCF_001515645.1 Sinocyclocheilus grahami
ATAATTGCAATGCAATATATTTCAGTATTTATAAACTGACTGTATTGCTGAATTTGACAGACAAATATCTAGCAGTGCCTGACATCTTCATCCTGCTTGGCTGTTTGTGTTTTGTTATCTGGTTTGTGTTTTTTCCTGTCTCTCCTGTGAGTAAATGTCAAGCACTAAAAACATCACAAGTTTCAACCGTGTTCCCGCTCCACGTTTTACAAAACAAAACTCCCATCCAATAAGAGTGTCATATGTGCGTCTGAAGAACAAGTGTCTGGAGGATTGTGATGGCGGTGAATAAATCTCCATACATTTCCTTGCAGAAGACAGGAGGTCCAATCAGAATAATCAGTTTGTGAATTTGCTCAGTAGCTTCATGAAAGCAGAAATTGAATGCGGGTCCTATAAAGAACTTGCTGGAGTGTTTCATGATAAATGAACAGTCTTTCATTTCTCTGAAATGAATTTTGAGATAGCGGCACATTTACTGCATTGCCGGCATGACCAAAGACGCATC
>NW_015532086.1:0-508 GCF_001515645.1 Sinocyclocheilus grahami
CCCGCAATCTTCATGTTCTGTAAATCAACATGTTTGTGTCCCTCTGTCAAATATTATAGCAACAAAACACAGGCTACTAAAATTGCTCAAAACGCTGTGGTTCAAATGTAGGCAACACGCTGGGAGACAAGCAACTTGCGGGTCTAACAGAACAGTTGCACATGAAAAAGTAATTTGGTCACAAAAATAAAAACAACTTGCTCTGCATGCTCAGATGTGTTATTGCATGGAAGCCTACAGTTGAGTTGCTCGTCGAACCCAAAAGATGGGCCAGCTGACGTGATATCAGCCACATGAAGGCATTGTGTAAAATTAATGCATTTGCAAATTGTGAACCTGCCCTTGCATGATGGCGGATGAATGTGTCCGCAACATTAATATACCTCACATCGGCCGCCAGTGGCCTGGACATATCAGGAACATAACAGACTAATTCATTGAAATCAAATTTGGGAGCTGTTTCTAGAAGAGAGAGAGAGAGAGAGAGAGAGAGAGAGAGAGAGAGAGA
>NW_015532087.1:0-275 GCF_001515645.1 Sinocyclocheilus grahami
ACACACACACACACACACACACACACATAGAGATGTTTAATTGTGTCGTTAAGGCCACTCACATGTGAGGGATGGAAAAATGCAGTGTTTTTCACCCAAATGATGGAATTATTTGCTCATAAAGGCAGATTTCCCAGCTGACCGCGTCTCTAACATCTGCTATCCATTACACGCGCCCTCTCTCTGACTCTCTCTCTCTAGCTGCGTGTCTGTTATTCTTTGGTCTTATCTTTGCACTCGTTTCTCATGACATGATCAGCAGATGAAGAGTGTCT
>NW_015532087.1:19796-20304 GCF_001515645.1 Sinocyclocheilus grahami
TTTACTGTATTTTTGATCAAATAAATACAGCTTTGGTGAGCATAAAAGACTTTTGAACAGTAGTTTTGATCGTTACATCAAAGCCAACCTGTGATGTTTCTGATCTCTGGCCTGCTAATATTCATAATTTTTTGTTTCTAAGCATATCTATATCTAACAGGTTGTTTTTTCCTCTTTAGTTCATGTTGAAAAAGCTGGGTTGCTCCATCATGGGGGCCGCCATGTTGAGATCACGTGACTAAATTTTAGTTGAACTTACAGTACCTCAAACTTTGACATTTTCCAGAGAACATCGACTTAATATGTTGTGCTTTGGTCAAACATCATGTAAACCTAATGGCTGCTCCAGATGCTGATGCTGTTGTAGTGGTTGTTTAGAAAAAGGAATAAAAGTTACTTAACTGGAGTATAACAGAATGTGCTATTGGATGCCACACAACTGCTCCATATATGATTATCTTCACCTGGTTGTGCTCTACATACACACACACACACACACACACACACA
>NW_015532088.1:0-508 GCF_001515645.1 Sinocyclocheilus grahami
ATTCTGCCTTGTTTGATTGTAATGAATTTTGCCAAAGTTTGTGTTCAAAATTACTGTGTCCCAATAAGGTAGAGAAGCTCATGCACTGAACAATAAAAGGTAACAAAGAAACAAATACCATATTGGTGTAACCCAAGACATTCTGCAAATCCACCAGCTCAATAAATTAAACAAATAACCAATAAACCAACCTAAACCCAACCGATATAAAGTGTTGCACCATAAAGAATGATTGTTGGATGGTATAAAATAACCCGTGTTAATTAAATTATTTCTAAATCCTTTCAGCACAAATAAACACAAACATGAGAGATGGAATATGAACAAAATACTAAATAGTTCAGGAAGTCGCAGGAGAAATAAATATATAATTCACAAAACAAAAGTCTTATCTCAGGTTAGTAGATGAGCAGCCAGTCCTGGAAATGTCCCAGCAGTCATTGAAGACAACAAATGAAAGACGAAAGGAGTCCCAAATGTGGCACTATCCAAAACAGCCAATAATGCA
>NW_015532089.1:0-508 GCF_001515645.1 Sinocyclocheilus grahami
CAAGTATTTCCTGTATTTCTTTCACACCCCTAACTCGTGTTTTACACAGAACACGGACACCAGAGCAAACACGAGTCTTCATGTAAGCCATAACGCGAAGATAAAACTTATGAAACGAGTTTTTAGCCGTGCTCACCGCCTCTGAAGTCCTCGCGCCTCTCCGACCACTGCTCAAACCCGCGTCCGCGCAGACTCTGATCCGCCGGAAGTCGCAGCAGCTCCGCTTCAAAATAAAAGTCCTTTCTTTCTCTCGCGACAACCTCCGCGGCTCAGGTTTGCGACAAACTGGATAACGCTCATCTTCATTAATTATTAAAAAGGACCGCCCAATCTGGAGACCGCAGTAATAATATATTTCACTGTAAACACGGATTTGTTTTCATGCTTAGATGCGAGATATAAACTGTGTGAAGAAATGTCCAAACGGTGAGATATAAACTCGTATACTAAAAAAAATGCAATTGTAATATAAACTCAGTGGAATAAAGTTTATTCCGTGACAAAAAAA
>NW_015532090.1:0-508 GCF_001515645.1 Sinocyclocheilus grahami
CTAGATATAAATAAGGTACCGCACCTCCTCATCGTTTTGACGTTCATCCTCTTTTCCAGACAACGGACAAATCACAAAACCCAGGAAAATGAATTATTCATTCAATGTTTTTCCCCATATGGCGAATGAAGGACTGTGTTTGTAGACATTTCACCATAGCACTACACAACAGAATGATCAGAATTGCTACCAAACCGGTGCGATCGTCTGATTGGATGTTTTTAACGCATAGCAGAAATTGTTGTCGGTTAGCTTGACTTGTTGTATTGCTGTAAGGTTATGCAGTGGGCGGTTCATGTATGATGTTGTTTGGAGATGAAGCTCTTTGAGACTCTTTTTAAGGAATGGCAGAAACTGACCACATCTAATCCCGCCATTGCTTTTGATACTGACATTTTTACAATGTTTTTTCAGTAATTATTAATATTTACACCTCTTTTAATGCTGGTTTGTAAGATAACCGTACTGTATACCCTCTCTCTCTCTCTCTCTCTCTCTCTCTCTCTCT
>NW_015532091.1:0-508 GCF_001515645.1 Sinocyclocheilus grahami
TTATGCAGATGAGGTTGTTTCAAGTTGGCTTGAAAATGATAAACAAATAATGTTTTGCACCGTATGCAAGTGTTTTTCAGTAAACATATGATTTCAGTAAAAGGCTGTATAATTTCCAGCTTTTATTTCAAATTGTATTTTATTTTCTGTACATGAACATTTTAAATAACAGTTCTTTAAATAAATTATAATTTATTTATATAAAACATATTATCATTAAAATATTAATATAGTGACAGTTTGACTAAAAATCGAATATTTGCAACAATTTAGATTCAGTTTACCGTGTCAATTCATTTTAACATGTTTATAAATAGTGACGAGTCGCACAATGTTTTTTATGATCTAATCAATTAAATGGCGCAATTTATATGAGAATGGTTTTTAAAGGAATAATTTACCCCAAAATGAAAATTTGCTGAATATGTGCTCACTCTCAGGCCATCTAAGCTGTAGATGAATTAATTTCTTCATCAGATTTGGAGAAATGTAGCATTGCATCACTTGC
>NW_015532092.1:0-508 GCF_001515645.1 Sinocyclocheilus grahami
AGGTACCAGAGCGCACAATGAACCACTGTAGTCAGAGAGAGAAGATTATTTCGAGAAGATCTCTGCCGTGCTTCGCAATCAAATGAAATTACCTCAGGTGATGGTTATGGAATATCATGAGAATGAGAAATATGAGAATAGAGATGCAATATAACACTTCATCACTTGGTATAAAATGCTTTTTTCCTTCATGACCTCAGTAAATAGTCAAACTGAATTTCAGTTAATCTGTCAGCTGGCTTTGATTTACTGCTTTAGACTGTGTGCTTACGTCTCTAGTGCTCTGTAGAGTCTGAAAAATTGGAAGATGCAGAGGGAATGGGGTTTAAGGGTGTTACTTTAGCTTAGAATAACCCATCCTCATGAAACAAAACAAAAATATTACTATTAGACCAATGATTCATAAAGGATAGTTCACCCAGAAGTGAAAATTCTGTCATTTTTTACTCACCCTCATCTCATTCAAAATCTCTTTGACTTTCTTTCTTCTTACTCCTTTCTTTGTCCA
>NW_015532093.1:0-508 GCF_001515645.1 Sinocyclocheilus grahami
AGGAGCTCGTGCATCACATCTTCAAACCGCTCGAAATGGTAAATGTGTGTGCATTTATATGTTTGCTCATATTTCTCCTGTGCAAACAGCAGGTCTTTGTTGCACTGCATTGTTTCAAGTGTTTCATCAAATGTTTGCACACTATTGTGCGAAGAAAGGTCTCGTCCATCTATTGAGCAGTAAAGTGCACTCAAATAATTCACCTGTATTTGTGTGTGTTTGTAGATCGTGAAGGCTACAGGAGGTCCTGGTTTCGCAGCGTCCGTGTCCAGCCCGGCTATGACACAAGGAGCCGTGACTCTGCTACAGAACAACCTGACGGCACAGGAAAATGCATTATGGGTCTCTTTAGGGCCCAACTGGACACAACACAGGTACGTGGTGCAGAATTGTAATTTTTGGAGATGTGTTCCTTTGATATGTGCACATGCTGAAGGCTTGCTACCTTCATGTAGATCTGCTCTGCGGAGCCCCGTGGCGCCGTACACACTCGTGTTTCAGGACGGAT
>NW_015532094.1:0-508 GCF_001515645.1 Sinocyclocheilus grahami
TGCCAAAGCTTTTGTTAATACTGTATGTGAAACTAATAGAAATAATAGTAGCAGAATGAACACACATATACACATAAAAATTAAACAAAATTAGCATTATAGCAGTTCCTAATTCTGAGCCTTGTACAATAGAATGACAAGACAAGCCTTGAGTCAAGTATGACTGTTGTAGAGTTGCCCCATTTGCCCATAACTATACCCACATACAAAGTGCATTAAACCACATAATTTGATGCCAGTTTTGTGCCATACTTGAAGCTTTTGTTGGTATCTTGTAGGTGATTTAGGACCCCAAACATCGGAATCCCCTTCGACACAGTTGTGGGGTAGGAGACATCCATGCTAGCGAACTAATTAGTGACAGTCACCTTAATGTACATTTGTTTCAGGTCTCCTGATAAGAACAGATTTTGTGCAAGAGTCTCTTTACTTAGGATGTTAGGATGTAGAATTCAATCATGTTTCTCCTCGTTTTAAGCAGAAATCGTGTCTTTAGAGAGGAAAACTC
>NW_015532095.1:0-508 GCF_001515645.1 Sinocyclocheilus grahami
TGTTTATTTCAACTGGAAACTGCAGCGATTCGTATGTATAGGTAACTTTTTTCAGTTTTTCAGAAATGTATTTAGAGGCACGTATTTCAAATGAGCCCATGTTGGCTAAAGTAGGCCTTAAAACATGAAAAACATTATTTATCACAATAAACTGAAATACATCAAACTGAAATGTATTATTAGAATATTTATTATTATAGAAAAATACCACATTTCTTAATTTCTTAAGTGTGTGTCTGTATGTATATATATATATATATATATACATACAGACACACACTTAAGAAATTAAGAAATGTGGTATTTTTCTATAATAATAAATATTCTAATAATACATTTCAGTTTGATGTATTTCAGTTTATTGTGATAAATAATGTTTTTCATGTTTTAAGGCCTACTTTAGCCAACATGGGCTCATTTGAAATACGTGCCTCTAAATACATTTCTGAAAAACTGAAAAAAGTTACCTATACATACGAATCGCTGCAGTTTCCAGTTGAAATAAACA
>NW_015532096.1:0-508 GCF_001515645.1 Sinocyclocheilus grahami
ATGTTAGTGCAGCTGCAACACAAAATCATTAATGAAAACGCAACAAAAACATCCCTGAAATGTACACACAGAACATATAAATGATAAATGTCACGTAAATATTTAAAATAATTTTTTATAAATATTTGTACAAACTTTATATATATATATATATATACTATCATTTTTTTTTTAGAATAGTGTATATATATATATATATATATATATTACATGAATTATTTTTAAACATTTGCATATAAACAATAAAAATAAAACATTTTGCATATATACTATAAATTAAAAAAGTGTATAGTGTATAAACACAAAGGTACAATATGATTGATTATAAATAATTTCAGAATTTTATAAGGACTTTTAACAAGAAAACGGTGTACATTTATGAATATGTCCATAAATCTAGAATGCATAATAAACAACAGTGAAAGCATGAGGTACTCAAGACACAATAAACCAACAGGAATGTTAAATGTTACATAAACATGTTCATGCAGCATGATAATGACGGACT
>NW_015532097.1:0-508 GCF_001515645.1 Sinocyclocheilus grahami
AATTGCAACTGTAGGACACACACAACAACACCAGCTTCACAACACATGAAACACCACGGATATTTACAAAAGCACACACTAGAGGATGTTCACTTATGAAATGTAGTGTGTGTGAAACACTGCAACCGTTGAAAATCCTGCATATACCAACCGCGTTCAAAAGTAAGTGAATTTAAATGTGCAGTTTTCCTCTTGTGTGTGTTGTTTGTTTGATGTTTCAAGTGAGCTCAGTCTTCTTCGTATAATATGTTACAATGACACATATACGATGTTGTTCTCTGTTATTGTAGCGATGTGGCTGCAAAATATAAACCTCATATATATGACTAATTCAAAATGTCGATAAACGCTAGTTTTATGCCTCTTTAAGATCAAAAGAGATGCACTGTATATTTTGAAACTCTATATACCATGGTATTTTCATGTCACATGATAAAAAACAGTATTCTACTAACTGCACTGCACTGTTGTACAGGTGCATCTCAATAAATTAGAATGTCGTGGAAAA
>NW_015532098.1:0-508 GCF_001515645.1 Sinocyclocheilus grahami
AAGCGTCAGATTCTGCCACTGGTTTGTCTAAACTGTGCAAAGGGACTGGACTGAACACACTGAGCAATATTTTCCTAATGGAAATGTTTTATTTTTGGTTTCACAGAACTTCTTCCTCTTTCATCTGAAGCTGCTTTATTGATAGTTTGTTCTCTCCTTTTATAGTCCTTCAGCTTAAATCAGCAAGATTTCAGAGTTTAGTGGGTTGTGCCCACAAATTGCGTCTACAGCTGTGTTCAAAATAGCATACAGTACTACTCATACTAGTTTTGCAGTATGCATGCTTCAAACAGTATGCATAGAATATCTGTGAAGATAATGCATTTGACATTTTTATTTTTGCATTCACAACATTTTATTTTATTCATATATTTGTATTAAAAATATAAAAAAATGTAAAACTTTATTATTTATATTTTTATCAATTGTATTTTATATTGTTTGCATTTTTTATTTTAAATTAAAAAATACAGAAAATTCTATTTTTATTATTTGTATTTTTTATAAA
>NW_015532099.1:0-508 GCF_001515645.1 Sinocyclocheilus grahami
TTTTTTAAAGTATACGCAGTAGTGGGGATGCTTCTTTCTAAATAAATAAATAATTAAATACATACATACATACCAACTCCAAACTTATAAAAATACATTCACACATATAACAACAACACATGAAGCCCATGTTTTATGCATCATACTGTATTTATATTGTTTATACTGTTATCTGTGAATACATTAAATGCTTAAAGTCCATTAAAATGTAGTAGATTACATATACTGTAAAACACTTCTTGTAAAGTGTTGCTGAGCATTGCTCTTATTGATTTGCATTTTGCTGAGATTTATGACTGCAAATATTTTTAGATCCAGCCTTGTTATTTCATAAATATCAAAAGTTGATTTTACGCTGCCACTGAACAAACACCCTCTCCAACTTTAAATGAGAAGTGGATCTGATGATTTTAGATGAGGCTGATGCAGTGCGCTCCCGACTTTATGAATGCATTTGCATCTTAATCAACTGTGATGCAAGGACATTTCTGTGTGGATTGTGTCCCTG
>NW_015532100.1:0-508 GCF_001515645.1 Sinocyclocheilus grahami
TTTAATAGTATACCAAACAAATATTTTACACAATTACGTTATGTAAAATGGATAAACGTTTTGTATGTAAGTTTATAAAAAAAAAATCAAATGTATTTAAATTTGTATACAAAAAATGCTGTATATTATACAATTCAATAGTTATAAATTAAGTAAAATTTGTAACAAATGTATATCAAAAATTATTTACATTTGTATATTATTATCATTTTATATATTGTATATTAATATAATTGATCATTTTAATTGTGTAATGTAAAATGTATAAAAATTTAATTTTCTTAAAATATTAATAAAATATTTATAAAAATACATTATACAATTACGTGAAATGTATAAATAGTTTATCAAATATTTTATCAAATGATTTACATTTATAATATACAAAATATATATTTATAATAATTTAAATAATGTAAAATTTATAAAAATGTAATGTTATAAAAAAGTAATAAAAGTTTACATTTTTATATTATAGAAAATAAATATATAATTCTAAATAATAATG
>NW_015532101.1:0-508 GCF_001515645.1 Sinocyclocheilus grahami
AAAAAAAAAACTAAACCTGATCAATGCAATTAAACTCATTCTTTTTTATTATTATTATTCTATTCAAGGAACAATACTATTATACATTTGTTTAATTGAATTGAAAAAATGTAAAAATATATATTTTACTTCAGTTGACTTTCTGTAAACTCTGTGTACGTTACTGAGATCATATTAATATATCTAACATTACATCTCTATAAAGCTGAGATGAAAAACACATTTTTAATTATTGTAATATTATCACTGTTAAAAGTTATATTTTGTAATCTTACTGTGTTAATTACAGAAAACACACATTTATACTTATAATTATTAAAGACATTTATAATGTTACAAAAGATTTATATTTAATAAAAATGCTGTTCTTTTGAACTTTCTATTTATCAAATAATCCAAAATGTGTCTGACACCATTATGATCAGTTAGTTTGCTTTCATGGACTTTTAATTTGTAATTCATTAGGGTCAAGCGATTAGTCAACAGAAGAGACAGACGGCTGCACGTG
>NW_015532102.1:0-508 GCF_001515645.1 Sinocyclocheilus grahami
GAAGAAAAACGTTTCCCCCATTGACTCTTAATGTAGGCTACATAAGCTGTTTCATAAGAGCATTTGTATTGCTATTGTTTTCCCATTGCAAGTTTTTTGCTGCTTTGTTGAGTTGAAACTGACTTTATGAGTGATTCCGTTCAGCAACTCCAGGTCTCTGCAGTTTAGTGTGCATCCTGATGCATTTCTTATATAATCTGACTGGAGAGTCTTTCCTCTTGGAGCGTTTAGGGTTCATCCTCTTGAGTTTGCGCTTGAAGTCCACTAGATGTCGTCCTCCTGTCATGTCTTTCCTCCAGTTTGGGATGAGCTGTGCTTTTAGTGGATGAGTTGAGCAACTAAATAGAAGAGACACCACAAAGATTGTTTTTGTTTCATGGTTTACTCATCAGAAACTATTTGATTAACTGTCCATTCTTTAAATTATTGTTTGCATTACATTGTTCTTTGTTTAGTAAATACATTCTCATTCACAGCACAAATGTAGGGACAATTAATCTGAATCAGC
>NW_015532103.1:0-507 GCF_001515645.1 Sinocyclocheilus grahami
TATTCAAAGTTCAACTGCTGACCAGTTTTTCTGCTCTATCATTGACTCGGGATCACCCCTATTCACATTGCATTTGAAACCATTTCCAAAAGTGTACTGAGACATGATGAGAACAGTTTAATCAGACTACACCTGCAATGATTTCAGTTCACACAGCAGCACAAATACATTGTCATAAATTGCATCACCATGTGGAACATGTTCCAGTACTGCTAGATAACTATTCATATCTACATCTACAAACTTCCTGATTGTCCTGGTGCCCTTATCAGTAACAACACTTTTGTTTGTTACAATTGGGCCCCTCTGCAAAAAAAAAAATTTCTCCCTTGTGTTATAAATCTTTAATTGTTATATGACTTTTATCAGGTCAGTGTGTAGAGAAAAATAAAACTGAAGTATCCAGGTATATAACGAGTGGCTATGGGTGTTTGGCGAACTGTACATTGCTATGAATTGTAGGAATACTGAGTTCAACGTTATATATTGATTCATTATGTACAGTGT
>NW_015532104.1:0-507 GCF_001515645.1 Sinocyclocheilus grahami
ACCACCAAACACCACAACCTGTCATGTGATCTAAGACCTTTGAGTAGAATGCGTCAATAAAAACTTTCATTTCAGGATAACAAACTCTGGAAAAAAGAAATAAGTTGTGAACATGAGAGGTATTTTGTTTGAACAAGAATCCAGAAGAGGGCCACTCCTCAAAGCCTGAGCTCCCTGGTGTAAACAGTGTGAAGGGAGGGGGAGGAGCGTGTGCATGGGGAAAAGGGAGGGGCTTGTGTGCAGGAGTTCTCAAATGCAACTTTGTCAAGTTCTGACATCATTAGCTTTCATTAGAGTCACACACTACAGGTATTCCAACACTAATTAATAAACCACTACATGCATGATTCTGCTCCAAACATTACTTCAACTGGCTTTATGCTTCAGTGTTAGAACAGCTGCATTTTCTCCTCTGTTTCATGTAAATCATGCTCTCTTGTTCAGTCACTATTACTTGCTCACATTAAGTCATATTGGCATCCACACGTCAGTTTTTGGAATTGAAAC
>NW_015532105.1:0-507 GCF_001515645.1 Sinocyclocheilus grahami
AACATTGCTTCATGACGGAGTAAATAAAGACTTCCTGGGTCAGTAACCGATTACTCAGTGAGCATGAGTGGGGAAATCCATCTCACTAATGCTGATTATATTAGTACAGATAAACTATAACACAGATTTGCCTGAATGGCACATGCCTGGACAATAATAAATGTAATAATAATTGGTGAATCTCATGTGAAAATGTGTTTCTTTTAAATTTGTGTGGTGAAATATGACTTGTTAGATTCACAACAGACCTAGTTAGTTGTGCATGACTAAACGGGTAAGACTTTGTGTTCTAAAAGAATAAATCTTCAAAATGAGGTTACTTTATGCTTAAAACAAGAAAACAAATCTGAAAATGGGGTCAGAAAAATAAACTACATTAAAAAGAAAAACAAGACTATTTTTCTGACCCCATTGTCAGATACTTTTTCTTGTTTTAAGCATAAAACCCTCTTAATTTTGATAATTTTTTCCTTAATATCTTAAGCTTATTTTGCTTCCTAAAGTAAT
>NW_015532106.1:0-507 GCF_001515645.1 Sinocyclocheilus grahami
AGAAAATAGTTATTTTAAATTGTAATAATATTTCACAATATTAATTTTTACTGTCATTTTGAATATGAATGTGACAGGAGCCCTTTATGAATGAACTGCAGAATGTGCACAATTACATGTTTACATTATGAAACATGCAGAAATGCCATCTGCTGGAGAAATGTCTTACCGATCCTAAAGTCGATGTATCCCTCTCCTCCGCTCATGATGAGCATGCTCTTGCCGTCTGGGGCTAAAGTGTCGGAGTTCTCAGTCGTACCTTCAGCTCTGGGCACAATAACCTGACCTGAAGCAAATCGTTAACACGTTAGCACAGATTTGCACTTCACCAGCCATTATATCAAACACCACCGCTTTAAAACAATATGCTCAACACATTCTGTAGGAGCCAGTGTATGAGTAACCACACAGTTGCTGGTCCCCATTGACTTCTAAAGTATCAGGTTTGGACAACTGACTTCATCAATCATGAGGCCTCCCCATCAGTCTCTATAATCAATACTGAGG
>NW_015532107.1:0-507 GCF_001515645.1 Sinocyclocheilus grahami
TCACAGAAAATACCACCAAAACGGACCAGTGTTGACCATGTGCCTCTTCCAGGAGCTGAGCAGGCCTCAGATGCCACAACTGGTCGCCGGACCTGTGTGCTTTGCAAAGCAAAGCATGGTAAGAGGCAGGACACTCCTTGGAAATGCCAGGCATGTGATGTTCACTTGTGTGTTCAGCTGAAAAGGAACTGTTTCCTAGAGTGGCACAAAGTATAGCTATGAATGTGTCTTCTGTACCTCTATATGTACCACAGTGTACTGACTGACTGGAAGCAAGTAAGCTTTTTTTCTTGTGACCACATAAACCTAATAAACTGTTTAACTGCACTCGCAAGTGTATCTCTAGTTATTTTGTGTGATAGTTAAATAAATTCTAAATAAACTACAAACAAAAAATATATACATTTCTTTTTTCCTCACATTCTTTCTTGTAGCAATTCCCTCTCAGTCACACACCATACTGAAAGGCTCATTATGCAGGTCTTTGTCTTCTCAGGTGTGAATCAC
>NW_015532108.1:0-507 GCF_001515645.1 Sinocyclocheilus grahami
ACATTTTAATAAGCCATTTTAATATATTACAAATGCCACTTCTTATTTAAATGACCGATGTTTAAACCAGAGACATATAGATGAGTATTGTGTTTACCGTTCCAGATGAATTTGAGGGGTTTTGCAGCTGAATCAAGTGAATGATTGAGTTTGAATCATTCAGTCATGAAGTAACCAGAGGCTGAACAAACAGATGGAGGAGAAGGAGCCAAGCAAGATCCTGATTTATCGGAGATTATGGGCAGTTTGGTGAAGATAAGATGGACGTCTGTGACTCCTGGGTTTATGGAGTTGGAGGTGAAAGCTGTGTGAGCTCAGCTGGACGGAGAAACACTGGATTGATGAGAACATATTTTATGCAAACAAATCGCTAATCACTTTCTAATGTACTCATGTTTTCTAATAACAAAACAAAATCACAAGTGTGTACTTTTAAAAAGAGAACATCATCATGTCGTCATTATTTCTCAAAGTGTTGCAGGCAAAAACAACAGCAGCTCCATCTTC
>NW_015532109.1:0-507 GCF_001515645.1 Sinocyclocheilus grahami
TGTAAACATAGTTGTCAAAGTTGTAAATATCAGAGTAGTTTTTACAAGATAGTACTGTTTCAGACTTTCTGTTTAAATATTCACATTAAGTTTAATGTGTTATTTGCTGTTTCTTTGTCAATTCCTTTTGTGAAATTTGCTAGCAATTTTTAGTTTCAAAGTAAACCCAACACCAGCACCTTTTTCAGTGTAAATTTTAACTGTCTGTCATGACTATTTTTTTTTTTTTTTTTTTTTACAATTGCTAGGTTGGGGTAAATATTCATTTATTGAGGAAAGTTGTGTGATTTAAATGTTTTGCTAATTTTACACATGTTATTATTTACAATAGCCTATCTACTGGTCGTAAAAATGGATTCGTACTTTATTTTTATTTTTTTACCTTTTACATTTTTGCTGTTTTACAAATTGCTTAAATTCTGTTAAAAATCCCACAGTGGCTATTGGGGTCAATTGTGTTTAATGAACTGCATCTTTTTCTTGGGCAATATAGGCCGCTGGTGCAAA
>NW_015532110.1:0-507 GCF_001515645.1 Sinocyclocheilus grahami
CTTTCATTCCACATATATACAAATGTCATTTTATGTCTTTAAGTTTATCACGAGAATGAAAGTTAAGGGAACCCCAGAGTATAAACACAAGAGCAGAGTCGGCACTAGTGCATCACTGAAGAGGACCCGTCTGAAGTGACGAAAGGGGACAATGACAGTGCAAACTTAGCATAATATAGCTACTGAACAACTTACAGTTGGCAGAGTATTACTATAGTATTAATAGTATTAGTAATAATTTAGTAATAGCATTACTAAATAAAACTGAAGGAAAATTGCTAAAGCCAACACATTAAAAAATTTGACCCGAAATCTAAGTAAAGTGAAAAAAGTGAAGTGACATGTGGCCAAGTATGGTGACCCATACTCAGAATTTGTGCTCTGCATTTTACCCATCCAAGTGCGCACACACACACACACACACACACACAGCAGTGAACACACACACCGTGAACACACTCCCCCCACCTCACTTGAGACTCGAACCTGCAACCTTCAGGTTACAAA
>NW_015532110.1:19709-20176 GCF_001515645.1 Sinocyclocheilus grahami
TGAAATATCTATTAATGGGGTTAAGCTGCAAGCAACTAAACTCTCCTTAACAACTATCTGTCCCTGACAGCAGTGCATGTAGACTGTAATGGTATTTATGATCTTTATTTGTAATAATCTCTAGTTATCCCATGGAGTAATACCAATGGAGCAGCACAAAGGAATCATGCTAATGGAGTAACTCAAAATCTTCTCCCAGGTAAACTGAAAGTGAAATGAATCTGTATTTCCCTTTAGATAAGTGTTCTGAGGTGTTCATGTATACAACAATTTTATCACTAGTGCTTGTGTGGGTGTGAATGCTCCTACTGCTGGATGATTTTAATGGGATACACAACGGTTATTAAAATGATATATATAAAAAATAAATAAAATAAAATCACCACAAATTTGATGGAGTACTTTAAAATGCATAATGAGTGTTTTGACAGGGAAACAGTTTACCGCTACTAATAATGAACAGCAAA
>NW_015532111.1:0-507 GCF_001515645.1 Sinocyclocheilus grahami
GTGAAATGGCTTTTAGATGCTTCAAATGGATGACACTGGTAAAATCATTTGCCGATGACACTACAGTACAGTGCATTAGAACTACAGATACATTTATATACATACATGCATATATATAAGGATATATACGCACTCTTTTCCACCTCATTGTCTCTTTTTTCACTAGTGAAGACAATGTGCAGTGACTGTTTCATGGTGCAGGATGTCTCAGATGTGGCGTTACAGGGCTGAGCAAACTAGAGAAGAGGAAATAAAGGTAGTTATCTTTTAATTTGACCTTTTCAAATTAACTAACTAAGGAGCGTCCTCTTGAGTCAGGTTAAGTGCCTTGCAAGGGGCCGTAATGGCAGTGTTACATTCGAGCTGCTCACTTCGCCTGTTGATTTACCAGCTTTCTGGATCACAACAACATTTTAGCTTCGCCGTTTTGAACCAGATGTAATGTGAGATTCCAGAACAGATCGTATCCAATCAAATAATCTCACATTTAAAAGGAATGATTCACCC
>NW_015532112.1:0-507 GCF_001515645.1 Sinocyclocheilus grahami
CCCATCAAACGCTCTGACATGTTACTAGTCATGTTAGTTTCGATGTCATCGCCCAAAACATCATGGTCAAGGCGAATGTCATGTGCAGGTGGCCAAGAAGAGTCCTACTGGTATAGTGCATGACGAGGCAGACACAATGCTCATTGTGTCTTGTCACTGCTGCCATAAATACAGTATCTTTTCTCTCTGCTGACACTTTGTGGAGGTTCAGGTGTCGCCACGCCACCCTTTCCAGACAACCTGACCTTCACTTCTCCCAGCTGACAAGCACAGTTACGCCCCTTTTTCATTCTTCTCATAGGCACTTTTATTTGTATGTGTCTATTTGCATTTTTTAAAGCCTCTCCGAGACCTGTCAGTGCAAACCCCCACTGTGTCAGTCTTCACTCCCTCACAAACATCTAAAAAATTATTAGTTACCTGAGGAGCACAGCTGAAGAGACAAAACTGAGATGTCATTCTTTTAAAGGGGTCATATGATGCTTTTTAAAATATCATTATTTTGTG
>NW_015532113.1:0-507 GCF_001515645.1 Sinocyclocheilus grahami
CATACTTCTGACCCAGTCCAAGTTAAGGCATTTCCAGCGGACTCAGTTTCCTTTGTGGAAGAGTACAGATCTCCAAAACCTGTTTGTGAGTCCCCCACCCCACAACCAAGATCACCTGCCAAAGTCAGCTGCTCGGAGCCTGTGCTCTCTTCTCCTGTCACTGTGCACCGCATTCAAACAGCTCCCATCAGCGCACACCACCCCAGTCCCCCGCTCACAGCCACCCATGGCAGGGACTCCCCCACTGTGGCGAAGGTCAGTCCCAGGAGCAGAGAAAACAGCCCTGCCCTGCAAAAGAGAGCATCTCCACAAGGCCAGGAAGCCATACCAGCAACCCCTGCCATCAAGACGACTGGATCCTCTTCAACGGAGGAGATCTCTGTCAACACAAGCAGGCCCATGCCTGAAGAGGTGTGGTTCAGCTGTGACTTTCACTTTTGATTGATTACGATTCGTGGATTGGCACCAACACAAGAATGTCTTATTTATGTACGTCTGTATTTATCT
>NW_015532114.1:0-507 GCF_001515645.1 Sinocyclocheilus grahami
TTTGATCAAATAAATGCAGCCTTGCTGAGCAGAAGAGACTCTTTTGAACACATCTTACAGGACCAAACTTTTGAACTGTAGTGTATCTTCATTTATAGTGTAGCTGGCAAACGGTTTCCTGCAGTGTAAGCTGATGTGTTGTGTGCGTGATCACGGCTCACCGGCACTCGGATCAAACCGCCGAGCTCCTCACAGACGCTGGACACACCGAAACAGAAGCACGGACTGCAGCCGGACGGATTCTGCGCCGTCAGACCGAGCGTCCCGCTCTTACACTCGTCACAGCCGCCGCCGCCAACATTCTCCTGAAACACATCCACCACGTCAACCATCATGCACTAGAACACGCTACAGCACACGGAGGCGTCGCCGGCGTCACCTTGCAGGAGCAGCGGCCGTGATCCTCGCATCCACACACTCCCAGCGCCGGGTCGCAGAACTCCTCTCGCGTGCCGCTGGGGTTGCAGTTGCAGGCGGTGCATTCTGGGAAGTTTTTGTAGCCCAAAG
>NW_015532115.1:0-507 GCF_001515645.1 Sinocyclocheilus grahami
GTTGTTAAAACAAACAAAGTTAGAGGCAAAACTCTAGTGGCATAAATTAATAAGCGCAGCAGGTGCAAAACACAGATGGACCGTAAATTACATGTGAACAACCTCACCAGCAGCTCAAACATCCTGCTCGAGCTGAACGCGGCCAGCTGATGTGCTAATGCTCTTTAAACACGATCACATTACAAAGCCGCTTCCCTCTTCAGGTGTTAAACGTCCGGCCGTTTGCGCTTCCACTCGGAGTGACGTAAACCTGATTTATGCAGCTGTACAGCTCATTCCTTCAAACTCTCACAGGTGAGAGAAACACACACATACTAACGCTGGAAAAGGTGACAGAGCTTTAAACGCTTCTAGGGAAGTGATGTCATTGTTTCCATGGGGATGCTTCAGCTGGAGGCAGTATGTGTGTGAAACATTTCAAACTAATTACCTAATATAGATTTACAGCACATCATATTTTTAATTTCCTGCTTAAGGATTCCCATACTTTTAGACAAAGGACTTTTA
>NW_015532116.1:0-507 GCF_001515645.1 Sinocyclocheilus grahami
AAAAAAAAAAAAATCAAAATACAAACTGACATCAGTTGCTTAATTTGGTGGGTTAATTGTCTATGAATTTAATGCTGTGGGAAGAAAAACCACGATACGTCTAAAGTTTGAATCGGTATGTCACATGAAGGAGAATATACAGGTTTCATTGGCTCTAAAGGTGCATGGCAAGGTGTTTAATTCCACGAGTGATGAGAACATGATTGTTGAAGGAGGCTGAAAAGATTTTTGTCATGTGGGAAGTTCATAAAACTGACCTCCCCCATTGCTATCTGTCTTTTCCTTTTGTAGACATTTTCAAGTCAATCCTTCGACACTGAGCACATGGAGTCAGGGGTAAGTCCTCCGTTCTTCTAAGCCATATTAGCTTTTGGCTTTGAACTTAGATTTTTGAAGGGCAAGTAAGGTTAAGAAACTAACAGAGCTGCAAAAAGTCTGTCTGAAAAATTGTTTTATGTGGCATAAAATAATGGTAGTTTTTATCAGTCAAATCGACAATATGGAATA
>NW_015532117.1:0-507 GCF_001515645.1 Sinocyclocheilus grahami
ACACACACACACACAATTAATCCTGTTCCAAAGAGGTGACAGATCTCATTAAACCGCTCCCTGGTGCCAACCAAACTTATATTTAATTGGGAACAAAGTTGGTGATTCAAGCATTCATTGTGTTAGTTAAAAGAGATTAGGACATTGACTACATCAGAGAGGGTATGGATAAAACCACAACCAAATATACTTCTATTTTTATTACACACTGACATTTGCTAATGTAAGTTAATCACAGTGGTTTGGAGCACTGAAGCTCTGGCTTTGTTACCTGTGGTAGTGATGCCCGCAATAGTGCTGGCAGTGGTGAAGAGGTCATCTATTGGGTCGACTAAATGCTTGATGTTCACCCCCCTCATGTTGTAGTAGTTCCCGTCGGTAGCCCGGCCGCTGCGCTCTATTGCCACCAAGTGGTCAAACCTTTTTAGTATACATAATTTCAGTTCTGTCAAGACAACTCTGGGAGGGATTGGCATGGTAATGTAAATGACAATGTTAATGTATTTG
>NW_015532118.1:0-507 GCF_001515645.1 Sinocyclocheilus grahami
GTTTACATTATCCTGAGATTACATTTTTTAATAAAATCATTTGGACCAATTCACTGCACTGATTTACTCTGCTCATTGATTATTATTAAAGTCTATTAAATGTGATCCGTTGGTGGAATTATATTCGTTTTTTTGAACGGGGGTGTCCGATTTAATTTAATAGTCAAGTCAATGACAACGACGTCTGTTGATTTCATTTTAATGTCAGTAACAAGAGTAACGTTACAAATATTGAGCTCAATATCGTGATCAGACTCGAAGTTTAGCGTCTGCATTAGCAAACAAAACAATAATCGAGTTTCAGATCTCTTTATTGGCTCTTCAAGTGAAACCTAAAAGTCGACATGACTCTTTCTGCTCGGCGGGTTGTCGAGGTAAATCTCAGCCGTATTCTAAACGAACTGTAGGTGAGATTAAAGTATTCAACTTTGTTAATATGTTGATACTTTTGACGTTATTCTCAACATGACTTCCATCTCACAATGCTACGACTTTATTCTGGTAACG
>NW_015532119.1:0-507 GCF_001515645.1 Sinocyclocheilus grahami
CTTTAATCTGAGCGTAGATGAGCGCCCTCTGACCCTGGAACAGAGCATTGATGGGTGGGGACAGCATGTCCACCGTCACACCCTCAGGAACGGTCCAGTCCACAGAGATATTATCCACAGCCGGCTGAAGAGCAAACCTGAGCGACTGCATCACCTGATGGAGAAGAGAAATTAACACCCTAAACCTCTTATACTGACTGGATCCAGTCTGTTTCCACAGCAGATCTTACTTTGGGCTGCATGCGGTCAGTGCCTGTGATGAACTGAGCGTGACCTGAACCTTCTCTGGCCATTCCTGTGACGAGAGCTGTACTCGCACCCTCACCGATCCCGAAGGAGAAGCACCTGAAGACACAAGAGCAGCTCCAGCGCTGAGCTTCTGACATTAACTTACCCTGGAGTAAATGAGGAGGACTGAGACGAGAGAACACACCTGTGAGAGTAAACCTGACTCTTCACCAGATCCAGCACCTCCTTAATGTTCCACACCTCTCCATCAGTGAAGAC
>NW_015532120.1:0-507 GCF_001515645.1 Sinocyclocheilus grahami
TTGGGGGAACCCCCCCCCCCCCCAAACAGGCACATTTTCTCCACCATTCTCCTTGCTGTAACAGTAAGATAATGTGAAATGTATTTAAATTGCATTTTAATTTGCAAGTATCTATTAAACTGCCACTAATGGTAATTTAAATGAAAAATAAACAGAAAAATGAAAACTATACAAAAACAATAATATTACTATTTTAATGAGAATTTGAGAAGAAAATGTGACTTATTTCCCAGGAAAAATGTTTGAATGCAAAAATAAACAAATAAATAAATAAATAAATATTATTAACCTTCATTGGTACAAACAAATAGGCATAATTTCCTTTATGTAATACATACATTAAAATGTTTATTTTTTTTCATGTCTAGTATACACTGCAATGCAATTTGCATTCAGAAACTTTTCTTTTCAAATTGTCATTAAAGGTCCCATGACATGCTGCTTTTTGGATGCTTTTATATGGGCCTAAGTGGTCCCTAGTACTGTATCTGAAGTCTCTTTCCCGAA
>NW_015532121.1:0-506 GCF_001515645.1 Sinocyclocheilus grahami
GGGGGGGGGGAACTTATTTTTGGCCTGTCCTTGTAAATAGAAGTATTTCCCTTGAATAGGGAAAGGAACGCTGCCTAAATGTATTCAGCTGTACCAAACAGCCAATATTAGTCCGTTTTAAAAGCGGAAACAGAAGAACCAGAGAAAGTGTTCGTTCAGTACTTCTTTATGGCACAGTGGTAGAAAGGAGGTTCGTGGATGTAAGGCAATCGTCTGGTGACTCAGACCTGACATATATTGTAGTAGACTGTGGGTCGTTCAAAAACTGTGTCCCCAACCACCTCGAATATACAGTCTTTCCCAGCCAGCAGCGGTACTTCAGTTAAAGGCACATTCTCCATGTTTTGAGCCGTCTGGCCGTCCTGTGCACCTCCATTTGCTTTCGCCTGACAAAAAAAGGGCATATAGCATTGTTAAACTTGTGGTATTTAAATATAAACTAAAGTTTCAACATGATGCTAAAAAAGCCTTTGACATATATATATATATATATATATATATATATA
>NW_015532122.1:0-506 GCF_001515645.1 Sinocyclocheilus grahami
TCAGGAAGGGGGCCAACACTTTTTCACACCACTGTATATATATGAGTGTGAGCTGTGAAAATACAACCTCTGATTAGTTTTATTTTATTAACTAATTTTGTTCTTTTGGCTTTGGGTGAAAATTGTACACCTCTCAACCAGGCACAGCTGGTTTATTTTTTGCACAGCGAGTACTTCATAAAAGAATCCCATATCCCCTTAAGTGGAACCTTCTAGTGTCTATTGGTAAGCCTGATGCATTTTCATCATTATCATGCAAGACAAGATTCATAACACACAAATAAATACACTGTATTTGTTATAAACACAATATGTTGGCTTAATGCAATATTAAAAAAATAATAATTAATATGACTTAAGCTGCTTTCTCTTTTGGTCTGTACAGTTTCGTCCTCAGTATTCAGCTATTCAGTAACTCGCTGGGAAACCATGAAGTGCTCAGACTTGTGGTTATTTCTTGAGACAGGAAATGTTCCTGACAGAAACTCTCCTAGTAAGTATTTACT
>NW_015532123.1:0-506 GCF_001515645.1 Sinocyclocheilus grahami
TATTTTTGATCAAATAAATGCAGCCTTGATGAGCAGAAGAGACAAAGCTCAATTTGTATTAAACCCAGAATACTAATGTTTTTTTTATAGTCATCTTTCCCACCATTACATATAAAAAGGACTTTAGATGTTCAAATATGTTGTGAAAATGATTCTTGGTGGTCATTAATGTACCTGTGCAGCTCCAGTTTCCTCATCTTCATCCAAATCGTCCATAGACGAGGCCTGGATCTCCGCCGGATCTATGATGATGTTGGCCTTTGCGGCCAGGTCATCTAAAATATAATAAACCAGTCAAACTATCACGTTTAATATGCAAAACAACAACATACTAACTCATTTAGCCGGTAGAAAGAGAAGAATTTGGATTTGTTTTATAAAATAAACGGCTTTTGGGAGTGAATATGGCTCAGATTTCAAAAGTCATCTCAGAGGAAGCTCACAGGTTTTTATGAACACTTCAGTCTATTATTTATTAATGCACATTTGTCGTCTTTTGGACAGAA
>NW_015532124.1:0-506 GCF_001515645.1 Sinocyclocheilus grahami
TCTTATTTTGACATCTGGAACTCTGCTTCTTGAACTTCATTTACTGCATTGAGAAGACCATTGTTTGCTCCATGACACCACCAGAGGTTAAAACAAATCTCAAATGGCATATATTATCTGAAGAACAGAAGAGTGTAACTTCTTTTTCACTTGAAATTGGCAACCATGCGAGACTGTAGAAACCCAAGCGCTCACTTACCTAGTTTCGTCGATGTACACGGCTTCCAGAACCGATGCAGCATATTCAATGTTTTTCCTCAAATCTACGACATTCACCTCCCCCTTATCCAGCTGCTTCACCAGACATCTCAATCTGAAGGAAACCAACAACCACAGTTTCAGTGTGAGAAAATTCAGGAAAATTCCACGTCTGATCTGAAAGCACTGATGCTACTCTTTGACATTCCACTGTCGGTTACAGAAATAGTTCACATTTTTACACCATTTATTCAACCTCATATCTGTCCAAACCTGTATTAATTTCTTTCTTCTGTGAAACACAAACA
>NW_015532125.1:0-506 GCF_001515645.1 Sinocyclocheilus grahami
GTTTGTTGTGGATTTGAACCCGTGTCTCTGACATTGTTGACCAGCACTCGAGCACTAGACTGCTGATGAACTTTTCCTGAAAGGCCCAGAAGAAGCTTTTCCAGCAGCGTGTTCACGAGAGAGAAGCTCTTCATTCCTCTCCTTCACAATCATAAAGATCATCGGTGGCGTCCTGCACATCATTGTTTTGAGCTGACCGTGAGATCTGATGCTCTAGTGCTGGATTTGTGTTTATTATAGTCTTCAAATCCTGATCTCATATATAGACCTAGGTTTATTTCTGTGTTTGGAAACTAATGTTGTGAATCAGGGCTTGTTCTCTGTAGTCATTCACAGAAATGCATCACATCTGAGTTTGCAAAAGTCATTTTCACAAAAGGCTGACATGTAAATGGATATTTAACCCAGATTTCATTAAATGGCAAATTCTTAGCTTGTTTTGTGTGAATAATTCATGTATGTGTGTGACCTGCTGAAATGTAAGTTTAAATCTTTTATTTGTGACA
>NW_015532126.1:0-506 GCF_001515645.1 Sinocyclocheilus grahami
GGTACTGAACTGCAGTGGAAACGCAAACCGAGCCGAGCCGTGTCGAGTTGTACCACGCAGTGCAAAAGTGCCAATAGAAAGACTGAGATTCTTACCTTCATGAGGGTAAGAAGCCCAGAGCTGGGCCATTTGCAAGCTGGCTGGGTTTGGGGCTCGAAAGGCTGGATCCGACGACCCATGAGCACTGCTGACGTATCCGCTGAGGAATGGGCTAGAGGCCCCTGGGAAGGCATCACCTGCGAAAGAGAGGATCAAACGTTTGCTTATGAAGTGACAATAAAATGAAGCCGTAAAAAGTCCGTAAGCGCTGTCATTTGATATGATGACATTCCACTCAGGAGAATAGCCTTGGCAAAAGTGGAATGATTAGTCTGTGGTTTTCTTTTGAAATCCAGGAACCGCAAACATGTTCCTATTGCCGGATGGCCTTTTAATTCCCTTCAAAAGAAGAATGTTTACCAAGAGGCACAGAAAGACCACAAACACGAATTGCTTTTGCTTGTAAA
>NW_015532127.1:0-506 GCF_001515645.1 Sinocyclocheilus grahami
CATTATGAATACCTTTATAATGCATTATACATAAAGGCTTTAAGTAAAGTTTTGTATTTCACACAGGAAGTTTTATGGGTATAACTAGCTTAGTCACCAAGAAGTCCATGATAAGACTTCATCAGAAAAACCTTGCTGATCTGCTAGCTATACTAGCACCAAACCAGAACTGACCAGCAAAAACCAGCCAGGACATGGAGGTTCACGTTGGTCTTTTCAGCAGGGTTGAAGAGGAAACAGTTAAGATCAGAATTTCATTTGTACTGGAGGATTGGAGCTCTACTTCCAGCCCGGTTCAGTTCACTATCCTCTCCTGTCAGGATCTCTATATAGATAAACGCACACCAAATGGCGCCGTTTTTTTTCCTCTCAGGTTCAATTTAACGATATTATCTTGTATGTCAAGAGGTAATTGTATTCTCTGTCTGTCTCTTGACCTCTCTGTGCTCTCTTTGTCTCTCTGTCTCTATCACTTTCTCTGTCTCTCTCAGAGATGAACCGACACC
>NW_015532128.1:0-506 GCF_001515645.1 Sinocyclocheilus grahami
AAGCTGAAAAAGAGGGAAGAGGAGAAGGCAAAAAAGAAAGAAGTGAAGGAACAAGATAAACAGGTGAGAGAGGAATGCTGTAATGAGGGATTCAGGAGACTCTTCTGAGAGTGAGAGGACAAAAACAAGAGAGTTTCGGTCCTGATACCACAAGCACAGACGCACATTAATCATAATACTACACACTAATCCTACCCCTGAAAGAAAACTTCTTTGTGTGTTTTAGATTTTTTTTTAAAAACAACAACTTTATTTATGAATCATTTGTATATGACAACATTTTAGTGCAACATAAAGAGTTTGAGAATAAAGTCATTTGTGTAACACAATGCGTGTTATGACTGCATTGTCAAAATAATCTCAAAATCAGTCTTTAACATAAATGTTGCTTTTTTTATTTGTATATATTTAAATTATTACAAATATATTTAAGTGTATAACGACTAAAACACATCTGTTCGACTTTTATTTGACCCTCTAACTCTAACACTTTCTATTCTATTTTA
>NW_015532129.1:0-506 GCF_001515645.1 Sinocyclocheilus grahami
GCTGATATTTGATACTAAGAGTCTTGTAAGTGAGAATATGGTGCTTTTAGTTGTTGTTTGGAGTCCATGAGCCGATCCTCTTACAGGGCTCTGGAGAGCATTAATTGCCCACAGTTAATCACTTAAATGAATCACCACACTAAAGTGGACGTCTTAAAATACTAATAACTGTGATAATCAGGTTTTGCAGTATATGGTTGAACTGTTTACTGACAAATTCTTGATCATTATTTATGGGCAGAGACTTTATTTAAAGCCTGTATACTATATAAAAAAATTATATTTATAACGATATGCACTAATACACTATGCTTAATATAGTAATCAGTATGTTCTTGTGAATAACTGCAACCCCAATTATATATTCATGCTTATTTCTAATTACTCCTTGAAATGGTTTAATGCATAAAAACTCAGCATTACGGCATTTCTGGTGCATGTGTGCATGGAGTGATGTGTTTGTGTGCACCTGCATGTGTGTGACAGTAGGCCTGTCACGATAACAG
>NW_015532130.1:0-506 GCF_001515645.1 Sinocyclocheilus grahami
TGTCTACAGGATGTGGTGTACTGGATCTCAACAAAAAACATAAAGTGCAGTCAGTATGATATGAGAAGAAGTGAAATAACAATACAAACCCAGAAACAAAGAATGAATGTATATGTGGTCAAGTCAGTTCTTCAGTGTTCTCCATTCAGCTTCTTTTGTGAAGTTTGGAAACGAAGGAGAGGTTTTTGTTAATGCCACAGTGAACAGAAGATACTGAAGATAAACCACAAGAACCAAGACGATCTGAAGACATTGCAGATAGATCAGAAATAAAGATATCATTCAATGACTACCCTTATCTTAATGATTTACATTTTTAAGTGAAAAAGTGAAAAATGAGAAGCAAAATGAAGAACTGAAAAAGACCATACCAAAAAATAGCCTAAGTTTTTTCTGAATGTCTGAGTTTGTAGGCTTAGTATGTAAGGCTTCTTTACCTGCTAACATGATTGACTTCTTCTCAAAACCACTTTAATGTGAAATAAAAGACAGTAAACAAACACACA
>NW_015532131.1:0-506 GCF_001515645.1 Sinocyclocheilus grahami
CTCTCTCTCTCTCGCTCTCTCACACACACACACACACACACTCTCACTCTCTCGTTGATGTGCCCTGTGCTGAGAGGCAGACTGGGTTTTGTTGTTGGTCTTTTGTTCAGTTTCACAACAAAATCACTAGTCTTCCACGCAGCAGCGCAGGGCTTCAGTCGTGTGTCTGCAGGAGAGAAGACAAACAACAACAGAGAGGTTTACTGAGAGCTGAATACAGCAGTGAGCATCAAATCATTTACATCTGTCACAGTAGCATCATCTGAAGAGTCACATCTGATCACAAAAAAAAAAGCATGAACTGACCACATTTTCACCTTCATTAATATTTTATTTATCATTCATAAAGTTATTTTGCATCAGCTTTACTCTACTGAACTTTGCTCTGCTAAATGAGAAAGACAAATCAACATCAGGATGGGAATGTGACCCAAAATAACAAGCAGTGGGTTCATTTAATATTTTAAAGGGGTCATATGATGCTATTTCAATTGTTCCTTTCTCTT
>NW_015532132.1:0-506 GCF_001515645.1 Sinocyclocheilus grahami
TAGAAAACAGCTGTTTTAGATTCTAATAATATTTCACATTTTTACAGCATAAATCAAATTTTACTGCATTTTTACTGCATTAATCAAATAAATGCAGCCTTGTTGAGCAGAAGGGACTCTTTCATAAACATTAAAAAAATGTAATGTAAATTAACAAAACAGTTCAGGAACAGTTCTGTCCCCAAACTATAGCACAATAAACACACACATACAATTAATGTATAGACGTTTCAACAACCGAGTCAAAGGCCCTCAAACACACCCTAAACACAGGATGTGGCCCCGGTGGGCGTAACAATGTTCAAAGCACGCCCCATGCAGGCAAAACGGAAAAAAGAAACGCTGAGGAAAACGAGGCCAGTGACGCTTCAGGCAGCGTAACATAGAGACGAGGTCAGAAGTTTAACTGTAGCCCCTCGATTCTGGTTTCAACCTGAAACCATGTGCTGATGGGACTATTGTTTTGCAGTTGTGTAACACACACACACACACACACACACACACAC
>NW_015532133.1:0-506 GCF_001515645.1 Sinocyclocheilus grahami
AGTTCCAAACCAGTTGCTTGTAACGTTTTTGTAAAATGAAGAAATTATGTAAAAGAAAAAAAAAATAGGCCTATTAGTATGCTTACTCACCTGTACTATGATGACTACCTGTCAAATATAATACACCGGGATGTTGACAAAGAAAAGAAAATCAGACTTTCCTTTGTTGCTGAATGGAGAATTGTCCTGCTGTGATGTTCAGAGAATATGTTCAATATCAGGCTGCCAAAGTTAACATGTTAATTATGATTATTAATTCAATGTTTAATGGCATTAAGTTCAATTTAGCTAAGTTAAAGCTGATGTGTGCAATTTCTGTACCCCTCGATTGACCAAAAACATTTGTTTGCAAACACATTTCTCAAACTAGTCTAGCAAACAGATTACTCCAACCAGAATTCACATCATTGGTTGAGGACTTGCTGTGTCAGGCTGGGGTGCATTTCGCGTAAAACAATGTAACTCGCTGATTAACCCCCATAGTATGATGCATTGTTGAGGAAACA
>NW_015532134.1:0-506 GCF_001515645.1 Sinocyclocheilus grahami
CTTTCTTACAGAATAATAGAATCTGTCTTCGTTTTTTATCGCTTCCATAGATCAGGTGAATATGGGCGCCTGAGAGTTGCTGTATTTATGGGGAGCCACTTTTTAAGCCATAAAAGCCCTTCTATGTCAAAACGCGCCACCGTAAATCCCTCTGATGTTGTAAAAATTCTCTTATCAGAGTTTGTCAAGAGAGAGTGTGTCTGGGCAGATCTGAGGCCTGTGTCACACACAGACGTCCAAGCATGACCCATCACACCTGCCATGAATCAATTGGCACGGTCACAGAATCAATCAATAGCGTGGGGACATTAATAATTCTTTGTTTTTTTCTTTTAAAGGACACTGTAAAAGGGTTCACAGAACTTAAAAAGAAGTTTGAATGGCTTTGTGTTGCACTTGACTACTTAATGCCAAGTTCTGTCCTGAAACTCTAGTTGGTGCAGGCAAATGGGCCCTTAACTCAAACTGATGATATTCACAGCGTTAAACTACTTGGCACAAGCTGA
>NW_015532135.1:0-506 GCF_001515645.1 Sinocyclocheilus grahami
TGTGTTTGTATCTTTTCTTGTATCAGGCACATGTTGGCTGTTATCACTTAAATGACTTTCTGCTTCTTTCCAAACTTTGTTTACAAAATCCTCAGTGTGTGAACCAAACTTAAAATCCAATCCCTCGTTGAGTAATGGAGTTCCATGGTGGCTAAATGTTTCAGGTAGGGGCTTTTCTGAATCAACAAGGGGAAAAGCAACTGATTGGTTCATAGTTTCAGTTCCTGCCAAAACATCAGGCTCTTTCAGCTCAGCTCTCTCAGCCAACAAAGACTGATTTAAAACCAGAGCTGATTCTGTGTGAGACGATGAAACATCTCTTGCCACATCATCCCATGTTTGCGCCATCTCTTCTGACATGAACTTTGCTTCGCCTATGACTTCTGCTTTACTTCCATTCTCTGTCATGTTTCTTGAATGTTCTTGCACACCTACATTGTCACTGTTTTTCCCTCCGAGAGGCCTGCGGGTTGAGCCCATCCTTCTTTTTTGTCCAGAGGTACTGG
>NW_015532136.1:0-506 GCF_001515645.1 Sinocyclocheilus grahami
TGTAGCATTTTACAGTCTTTTACCGTTAAATTCATGGTCATTTTTACAGTGTATGGCATCTGTTCCACTAAACAAAAAAAGTATATAATGTATTCATGCAACATACCTGTTAATGCAGTGTTTAATTAAGCTAAACTACTTGCTATTCACTGACAATGAGTGCATGTCATCATGATTTCAGCCAGTTTTTATTAAGCATTTTCACGACTTCTCTGCCTACATTGGAAATGGAAGTCTTGTTCAGTCATGTAAAACATGTTTTAGATATGATCTATAGATTGTCACAGGCTCATTCCGACACATGAAGCGCAACAGAACATGCTAATATTATTGTGTCAGTGTTTTTCTCAGTGGTATTAAAGATATGACAGAAGATGCACCAAAACATGATTAGAAAATATCAAAGGATCTTGTTACACCATCTTAACATGAAGGAAAACAAATAGATTTATTTTGGGGCCAAAGCATATCAGAACACAATTTAAAATGAAGTGTTGTCACAGCAT
>NW_015532137.1:0-506 GCF_001515645.1 Sinocyclocheilus grahami
TGTGCATAAAGTCAGTTCAGACAGTGACCCGTTTAGTGTGTTTACAGCAGCGTGAGCTTTACGTTCTTTTGGACTACAGCGTGTGTGTTGGTCTGGTTGCCGGGTAACAAAGGTTCGAGTCTCTGAGCGTTTATGATGGGACAGACATCATCATGGCTCTCTCAGGCCCAATTAGGTAAAGATCCAGTGCATGATCTCACACACAACCACAGCACTCAGACACACGCTCCTCAACTGGGAAACAAAAACATCACTGCATTTTTAGATTCATAATCATCATAATTCAACAAATCGACATATATTACTAACACATTGCTATGCATTTACCACCATGCTGTAAGTGGTTGCTAGGGCATTGCTGTGCAGTTGCTAAGGTGTTCTGACTTAGAATACTGTTTTTTAACAGGTTGCCATTCAGTTGCTAGTGTATCCTAGGTGGTTCCAGAGCATTTCTAGGCGGAGAGTTGCTATGTGTAGTTGCTAGTCTGTTCTGTTTGGTCACCACG
>NW_015532138.1:0-411 GCF_001515645.1 Sinocyclocheilus grahami
ATGCAAAGCAATTACTCACTAAAGCAGCTTATTTAATTAACTTTTACTGCCTTTTTCCTATTTGTCATATGCAGTATTTCCATTGGTGAGGCCGTATGCTGTGATTTTTGTCCAGCAGTAGCAATCTCAAGGAAAGTGAGCTGGATACATCATAATGAGAAATGCTAAGACAACATTCCCAGTTCCCAATTTTCTCAGGGACGCATCCATCATTTTGGCAAAATATCAAGTACACAACAATATGCTTCCCCTCTCCTAGATGTTGTATTCTGACAGAAACTCTAATGATGTTCTGTGTTTTGCTGTTTTAAGCATCCCCCTATCTCAAAAGACCTTGGGCTATTGCTGCATTGAGCGATAGATCTTGCTCCCAGGCTGCCTCCAGTAGAGGCTTCAAACAGCATATAAAGC
>NW_015532138.1:19815-20321 GCF_001515645.1 Sinocyclocheilus grahami
GTGCTTGTGGCTTTCCTGAGAGGAAGTGCCTCAGATCATCAGTAGTAGCCAATTAGACGGTGTACTCACACCAGCATCCTTCCAAATCAAGCACAGGCCCTTTAAAACAGATGCTCGTGCTCATTATCAACTCGAGGAACAATGATATTTCCAGTTTTCCTTTCTGTTAGGTCTCCAGTTCCTTATCAATAAATGGACAAAAATGCTTTTTTTTAAATATTTTTGGCCATGTACTATGTGAGTGCGTTTAATTCTCATCATAGCTCAAGCTTAACGAAAGGCATGCTGTCTCCTGGGCCTTTCAGGCTCGCCAAGGTTGAAGCAGTGTCACTCAGTTCTCTAGAGCTCTTAGACATCCTATTGTGTGTATCACAAAAGCAGCACCTGAAGGACGTTCGCATCTCCACAGAGAATCTGAGACATGAATGCATATTTTTGAGATAAATTTCCCTGTTGGGTCCTATCATTGATCTGTGTATAATAAACAATAAAACAAATGCAAAGCA
>NW_015532139.1:0-506 GCF_001515645.1 Sinocyclocheilus grahami
CACACACACACACACACACACACACACACACACACAAACAAAACCCAAGTATAATGAATATTCTTTTTGCATGTATATGTGGTCAGGAGATCCTTGGCCTGGAGATACTGTGGTTGACCTAAAAGCTTAATGTGAAAGTGTGAGGCTTTTACTAACCAGTAGAACAAAGCTCATTAGAGACATTAAAGATCACAGCGGAGGGAGCGCAGCTGTGATCTCTGGCCCAACACACTCGTCTCTGCTCTTTCACATTATCTCAGTGTCTCAGTGCAGAGCTTATTTATAGCCTCTGCTTTACGCATTTTATATATCACTGCTTTTTCATTCTGTAGTTCTCAGATTCAAGTTTAACTGCCGTAAACACATCATGAGTGTTATTTACATGGTATCTGTTTCATACGTAATTCTATAAATTCTATTTCAATTCTTTAATTAAACAATATCACACAAGTGCAGTTGGCAGACAAACATTGATTGCAAGTATAATATCACATTTATCACAAAGC
>NW_015532140.1:0-506 GCF_001515645.1 Sinocyclocheilus grahami
CACTAAAAAGGATTTAAAGTGCTACGACATTTTACCAGCCTTACCATTTCCCGATATTTGTTTCCCAGATGAACAGTCATCCTGAGAGAGCCATTGTTTTGAACAGAACCGTGCTCCCTCGCTCTAGGATGAGAAAATAGAGTCCTATTTTATTCTGCTAAGATTCCAGGTCTCTTTAGAAAACATAATGGAAACATTGTGTCAAGTGTCAGAGCGCTGAATAACATTTTGTAGAGTTGAGCTCGGAATGTCTCTTTGTTGGTGAGTCATAATGGGGCGGCGGTGTACTGACTGAGGGACTCTTGGGACAGTGCAAATAAATGCACGCGCTCCCAAAAGGGTAAGGAGGGATCGCTCGTGTCTCTTTGAAGGATGAGCAAGCGTTTGCATGCTCTGCACAGCAATGCTTATTTCCAATATTTAAACCAACTGGAACGAGCTGAAATATCCTCAGAGACCGACATTCATCATTTATTTATATACTTTAATTTTGTTGTTTAATTTCA
>NW_015532141.1:0-506 GCF_001515645.1 Sinocyclocheilus grahami
TATATATATATATATATATATATATGCACACAAATTATAAAGGGCTTTTCTTTTACTTAATTAATTACTAATTAATTATCTGAAATTATAAAGGGCTTTTCCAATGCTTTCTAAATATTCTGATATTTTGATACTTTTTCCCCCCAAAATGGTAAAAATATTATTCAATATTGTTAGAAATCAACAACAAATTTTATGTGCTGCCTATTCAGGAAACCATGTTCATTGGCATTGCACAGATGACACCAGCACAACTTGTGTTCCATGCCCTTCATTAACTTTCACTGATGAACCAAATGGCCTCACGGAATGCTTTCCTTGTACTGTATGTGATGCAAGTGAGTGTTTCCATTTCCACTTGCTATGTGTTCATCTGAAAATGTAAGATTGATGGTGAAAAACATCTCAGGTTACGCATGTAATGGAACAAGACACTACATCCTCTGGCAGTTGCTGTGGGGAATGCCTTCAGCGTGGTGTCTGAAGTACATGTCTAAACAGGACAA
>NW_015532142.1:0-506 GCF_001515645.1 Sinocyclocheilus grahami
TTTTTTTTTTTCTTCCCGGATTTCGATTTTCATGGCCTTCGCCTGAGCCGGGCCTGAGCATGCAGCTCTCCACACAGAGGAAGGAAATCCATGAAACTCTGTGAAGAGGAAAGAGAGAGCGGGATTAAAGAGTCCCTACTCATTTCTTTCACCTAGCCTTAACCAGACTTCTCCTGGTTGGTGCAGTGCGGCTAGGCCACTGCTAGACTTCCATGTATTAGTCCGGGAGAACTTTTTTTTTTCTCCATTCCTCAACGACTCAAAGGGGGGGACTTGTAGAACGAGGGAATGCTTCCCTCCCTAGCCTGAGCCTCAGGTCGGCTTATCAGGGCAAACAGATGCAGAGCGCTCACGGGACCTCATCAAGCCAGCTCTGGGAGAGGCCTACCTGCTGGCACTACACCATTACCATGCTGTATCCAGCTTCCCATAACCCTCCCCACTCTCAGGCCTTGGGACACGCAACCCAATTACCTCAAAAAAAAAAAAAAAAAAAAAAAAAAAAC
>NW_015532143.1:0-506 GCF_001515645.1 Sinocyclocheilus grahami
TGTGTGTGTGTGTGTGTGTGTGTTTATCCGGCCAGTTTGCTGGCGAGCGGCGTGGCTTTCCTCTGAGGAAGGTCCTGCGGTGTGGGAATATGGTCTCCTGTCACCAGGTTCTTATCCGCTCCGGCCGTCACCACATGCTTGCTCTTCATCTTGGCCTTTGCCATGTTATAATCCCCAGAGTCAAAGTATTTTTGCTGGAAAGCAAGAGAAGTTTGACATGGATTTGTTGTCAGTAAGTGATGTTAACAGCCTGGAAATCAAACCTAATGATGAACAGAGAGACGCTCAACTCACTCCTTTCTGGAGTCTCTTCATCAGAAAGTCCGAGCCGCCGGGTTTCTGTCCCAGGTTCGGATATCTCTCCTTCAGTTTGGCCTCTTCAGACAGTACTGGGTTACAGGGCTTTTCTGGAGAATCCTGCAAACACACATATTTAATCATCAGTTCATATCGCTTGTATTAACAGTGATACAATCTAAACGTTTTTTATTTTATTGTTCACTCAC
>NW_015532144.1:0-506 GCF_001515645.1 Sinocyclocheilus grahami
AATATGTGACAGAAAAGTTGAGAGTAAACAGTGCATTTTTCCCCCTCAAGAAACACCAATGGAGCAAAAGAGCATTTATTCAGGTCACATATTCAAAAAGAATACTTGTGTTGTCCGTGAACTTTGTTTTAATGTTTCATTTATGATTTAAAATCGATTGGTATGTCTTATGTTAAATTCTGAGGAGATTCACAAGCGCAGGAAAATATGCGATGTGTGGTGCTGAAGGGACAGCGCACGGAGATAAGGGTGGGATTTGTTAATTTACAGCCTATTTTGCGATCAGTTCACAGCCTTATGTTGCTGTATTGTTAGTAAACAACATTAACAAACAAACAAAACCAACTATTCTTCAATAAAAAAGAATAAGAATAATAATAAAGAAAGTAATAAAGAAAATAATAACTAAATAAAGTGACATCTTAATAATTATAATTTTTTTATTTACTGTATATAATTATTTGATTACTGTTATAATCATAGCAAAAAAACTTATTTAATTACAA
>NW_015532145.1:0-505 GCF_001515645.1 Sinocyclocheilus grahami
ATTCCAAGTTGACAAGTTTTCAAGAGACTAACCAAAAATTTGATTTAAAAAAAAAAAACAGTATCTGATATTACTTTGTTTCTGCCAATTGTTTCAAAATAATAATACTAATAATGTATTGCTAATTTATTTGCACGACACTTACCAACTTAACCTGCTCTTTCTAGATGCAAGTTACTCATTAGATTAATAAGAGCAAACACCTTAGGACACGTCTCAAAAAGTTAGTGAAAACATGTTTAAAAAGTCTCAGAATTCCTTTAAATCGTCTCTGAAGCTCTCAAGCTTTATTCAGCTCAGCTACAGAGGTTATCCTTCATCACACTTACCCCAAACTAAAGGTCCTCATCCTGCACAGTAAAATAGATTTACAAATTATATTGATCATTGTGTACTTTATTTAAATAAATGTATAAGAAAAATAAATCACTGTACAAGAAGCCTATGAACTTACAAAATTTATTTACACAAGAAAAACAATTCGAAAATAAAAGTTAAAAATGCT
>NW_015532146.1:0-505 GCF_001515645.1 Sinocyclocheilus grahami
AAATTGTGAGTAGGATTATGTTTCATTACAATCTGACATATCTCCACCAAAGTATGAGGAATATAGCTTTGTTTTCCTTTTGAAGAATTTCCATAGAATCTTGCATAATGCATAGATACTCCAAGGAATGCCTGTTTCCGCAAACTACAAAAATGAACAGTTACATGAAATGACAACATAAATCATTGCAAATTAACTTTTTTTTATTGAGGCACTTTTGGAGTTTTACAAAGTAAGGTTTATTATTATTGTTATATTTGAAAAATGTCCAATATTTCTTATGTTTTGGACTCTGGCTCAATTACAGCTACAGTTTCATTCCACTGAAATTAAACGGTTCGAAGCGGCATTTTTAGGAGTTTCTATTACAACAAAAATACCAGGTTGTACTTATGAGTTGAAAGTCAACTCAGTGCTTGGACCATCAGTGTCTATACAATCCTACAAAACACCCCATCTAACCCAATATAAAGCTGGGTTTGAGAAACGGTCAAATATAAAAAAA
>NW_015532147.1:0-505 GCF_001515645.1 Sinocyclocheilus grahami
CATGGGTTATCGTTGACTTCACCTCGTTAACGAACTTTATTCCTGGTAATTTACATCATTTTGTACGCTGAGCTTTTACATCGTCGTTTAACACCTGGCGAGTGTGAAATCAGGGAACCTGTAATCTGTCACCACACGTCTGATTCACAGCGATGTCCGCTTCTGGCTTTTACCATCAAATCAACGCTTCTTAAAGAAACTCCATGTAAAGTCGTGTCAGAGAACTTCCGCTTGCAGACAGGAAGTGGCTTTGATGAAGTGCGTCTGACCTGGAGACTAAACATGGAAATGTGAGATGTTAACAGGCCACATACACACACAGTTATGTTAATGAGAACGGCTGAATAATCAACTAAACGAGTATTCATTTGAATATTGTCTGCGACAGATAAGAGCTCGGCAGCCGGTCACATGCTGTTTCATCGGTCAGGAAGAGCAAAACACCATCACCTGTGTGTGTGTGTGTATGAGTGAGTGCGTGTGTTAGTGACTACGTGTGTATGAT
>NW_015532148.1:0-505 GCF_001515645.1 Sinocyclocheilus grahami
AACGTTTCTTGAAAGTAGTATAAATGTTGTTCTAAGTCATAAAAATATCATACAAATAGTATAATTCTAAAAGCTTGGCGCTTGCATTTTAAACTAGAATTTTAAAAGGTTCCACCGGTTGCCAAGTATTCAGTCTTTGCAACTTGAACTTTGAATTTACTTTATTGCTGAAACTAGTGCAGCTGGCAGGTGTATATCGGGCTTTCTGAGTTCTTCTAACTCCTGTATCCATGATGGATGGTTCGTAATGACTGAGGGATCTCACTTCTAGGCTTCAGGGAAGATTCAGTCTTGAAGACGCTTGGCAGGAGTAGAATAAAGGTGGCGGAGATTTGCAGCTCTCCGAGTTCTTGAGCTTTAAAGCTGGATGACAAATGCAGACTGTCCATGAGGAGATTTAGTGTTAGTGAACACAATGACTCTGTCAAACACATTTGACGATTATATGCACAAAAAAAAGCTCTTTTGTTTTCATATTGCGATCAAATAAATAATGAAAATGATT
>NW_015532149.1:0-505 GCF_001515645.1 Sinocyclocheilus grahami
TCTCAATTTCGAAAAATTGACCCATATGACTGGTTTTGTGGTCCATGTGTATTCCACGTGTAACTTTATTTGTACAAACATGATTCCTAACAAAAAATACAAAAATATTTTTTTTTGGATACATTTTAAACCTTGAATCTGTACATAGATATAACACTGTTTAATGGTGCTTAAGGTATCGATTAAGCACCGATACGGATCTACCAGAGCTGGTATCGATTCAACCCCACTCCACTGTAAACATCAACCTGACAGTGCTGTTCAGACAGATATCTGACTCCATCTGGGAAACTGAGGATAAACAAACACACGGGATCAACTGTAAAATCCTGGAACTACTTTTTGTTATATACGCAGCCAAAAAGACAGGAGAATGTCAAATGACTAATCAAGCAGTAAGCAAGCACTAGCTCTGTATCTTAGACGCTTTAAATATTTTTCCTATGCAGGGGCTATTTTTAGAAAAGGTCAAAGAACAGAAAACACTAAGGATCGCTAATGTGTC
>NW_015532150.1:0-505 GCF_001515645.1 Sinocyclocheilus grahami
TCATGTAATATGACACAGACTGTGAACTCAAACTCATTGACCCTGCCCTGGGCTTCAGCAATGCTGAGTCTGCATATTTATTCTTGTTGTTATCAATTGAAAACTCATGCACACAACCTTGTGTGTGGCCTTGAATGTCTAAATTTGCCTTTGTCTGAATTAATTTTTTAACATTGCTTGTGTTTGACAGCATAATTATATGTTGAAGTCATTATATGTATTTGGCAGTAATGATGTTGCTGTGTTTCGCTCTTGGTTCTTGTCTTACCTGTATTGATTTTGCTGAGGTAAGGGAAGTGTGCCGGGATAGTTGTTTCTGTGGTACAGGAACAGGGGGATCTGGATCAGACCCTGAATCTGGAGTGCATTGCAAGGTCGTGAGGTTCAATTAGGATGTGAAGTTTTGTTTAGCGTAATGATTAAAATGAAAGTACAATAATTGTGTGATTAGTTTTTGGGGGTAAAGTGGTATTTTGGGTGCTATGCTGCATTTCTAAAAGTTGAA
>NW_015532151.1:0-505 GCF_001515645.1 Sinocyclocheilus grahami
ATAAAAAAATATTATAAATGTAAATGTTATGCATTCAAAAAAATTTATAAATAAAACATAAGTTAGATTTAGATTAATTCGATTTTAAAAATACTCCATTGGATATCTATATTTATAATTATTCCCTTATGAATGAATTACATTTAAAGCACTAAACACATCTGAACCAAAAGCGTATGAATTTTCATATGGTAATGTTGAAATGGGAATACCTTATTTTTGAAGTTCTGCCTAACATAGCGCTTCACATGTAGAACAGTCCTTGTGCCGATTAGTTTGGTAATCTTTGTCTACCTGCGGCCAAACTGCGCCTAGAAAACATAAAAAACGAAATACAATTTAATTCCTTTTATGAGAGAGAGCACTGTTTCCTTTGTGTTCAGAAATCATACTTGTCCTTTCTCCTCTTCAACCCAACGGGATTGTGCTTCAGAACTCTGATATTCTGAATGAATTACTGTACTTAGACACAGACACACACAGGACCATTAAACCCATTTTATTG
>NW_015532152.1:0-505 GCF_001515645.1 Sinocyclocheilus grahami
AGGATACTAAATGAACTCTAAATCTGATTATTGATGTATCCACACAGATATAAAGGGGTGTTTGACCTGGGGTCACGGTTGTGATGTTAATGCTCGCTGTGGGAACATCCTCGGCTCGTACTTCTGCCAGTGTCTTCAGGGATACAGCGGAGACGGACACTCCTGCTACGGTCAGTCTGAGATCTGCATCCATGCAGTCTGAGTGAGGTTCTGATGATGATGATGACGAAGCTCGTGACTGTGCTTTGCTCAGATGTGGATGAATGCGCTCAGGATAACAGACTCTGTGAACACGACTGCATGAATCAGCCGGGGACGTACATCTGTGTCTGCAGAGCTGGGTACGCAGTCACTGCAGATCTACACAACTGCACAGGTGTGAGACCTCAGTGTGATTCAGTTCAGTTTGATTCAGTTCAGTGTGATTCAGTTCAGTGTGATTCACTTCAGTGTGATTCACTTCAGCTCCACTGAGTTCAGTCAGACCAGCATTTAAATCCATTCA
>NW_015532153.1:0-505 GCF_001515645.1 Sinocyclocheilus grahami
AACTGGAATTACATTTTAACAAGTAACTGAAACATTGTATATGAACCGTGTCAGTTCATGTCATCACTGTGGAAAATGCATCAGAGAGATGATGTAATGAATATACCGAATGCATGTTTTGAATCAGATCAATCTTTTACAGCCTGTAAACACAGGTAGGCTGAAATAATGAAAGCCATATGCAGCAGGAGTTTGAAATCGGTTATTTCTAGAAATTTTTGCCCTAGATTGCAGCATTTTAACACAGCGTGGGTTAGTTGAAGACTGTTCGATATTGTTTTTGTGATCCACCTACTCTTACACAAGTGAGCGGAGAGCCGTGGTTGTTGAAAGCAACAGTGATTTCATAATCTCAGGTCTCCTAAAGGGTTAATGAGCAGCAGAGAAAACAGGTTTAAACATGTTGTGAGTGGCTGATGTTACAGACAGAAGCCAAGGGTAAATAAGGCTATGAAAGCACCTCTAGGGCACACATTGGTGAAATAACACCCCCCCCCCCCCCCCG
>NW_015532154.1:0-505 GCF_001515645.1 Sinocyclocheilus grahami
ACATATAAAAGCTATGGATTTTTCTTGGTGATCATGGACATCCTTTAGAGTAGAAGGTCAACAGGTCCTTCATGAAAAGACGTGATGGTGTGAGGCAGGATGTGTGTACAAACTCAAAATGTATCTGAGAAGAATGTAAGGAACAACAGATTACCGTAACAAAACAACATCATACTCAGATGCCTGCAGTTCAGCATATTATTTGACATATTAGTATAATAAATAAAATAATATATGATAAACTTAGTACTTACTTTATAATAAAATTTAACCATTATTGTATTAATAAAAATGTTAAGCATTCATATAAAAAATAGTAAAGTGATATTAAATTATATCATCATTATAGAAACAAATATTATTTCTAAAAAATATTGAATAATAATTTTTTTTGATTATTACTAAATATATGAATATAAATATTATTACTAAATATAAAAATTATATATATATAATTTTATTTTATATATATATATATATACACACACACACACACACACACATA
>NW_015532155.1:0-505 GCF_001515645.1 Sinocyclocheilus grahami
AATATTCCCCTTTTTAGAGCTAATAAATAATAAAAACCCTTACATATTAATTCAAATTTCTTATCCTAAATTTCTCTTTTCAGAGTTGTCCATGTGATTCACCATGCTTTTTGCATCGCCATGCTATATAGACAGAATTACAAGAATCCAATATGAAGGGAAAAAACAATCGTGCCATACTCCATCATAATATACCATAAAAGCACAGTAAAGTTGATGTGAGCAGTTCAGCTGCGTTTCCACGCTGCTCAATAAGATCATTTTGTCCAAGCTAGATATTTTTTAAAGATTACTGTGGTGTGAATTCGTCATATGTAATAGAAAGGCCTTGAGCTGAGACCATTTTCTTTCTTTCTTTTCTTTTTGCTGTGTGTGCAGAAAGCAAACTATCACTCAGAGTAGAGAAACACACTGATGGCATTTTAGAGAGACGGTGATGCTGCTCAAGGTACGTAAGCTTTAGGGGGAAAAAAATCAATGGACTTGAACATGGACAAAAATCTAA
>NW_015532156.1:0-505 GCF_001515645.1 Sinocyclocheilus grahami
CAGAGATTCATCTCTGTGTCCTTTTTGCTCAACCAGGTCAGGCTACACACATCCCTGCGGGGATCTCCAGTCCAGATGCTCTGGTTTCCTTTGAGTCAGTGAGTAATACACCCAGCCAGGGCACTGATTCTGGCAGGAGAAGCATTATGTGCAGCCATTCAGATTTTATTTTGCAGCCCTCACATCTGTAGATGAAATGAACAGTCATTGACACATTAAAGTTCTTTATTACCTCATTTTTTAGCTTTAAGACAAAGTGTCAAGTGTTCAGCTTCTATTCCATTCTGTTTCCTTCTGTTCCTCTCCATCCAGTTGTTTTTAACATAATGTCTGATCAGAGTGCAGTGCAGGGTTATTATTGTTAACCAAAATTAAAATAAAACCATAAAAAATCCATTACTTGAAATAAAATATAACAAACATTTTATTTCAGCTAGTTGCCAAGGCAACATTTCTCACTTAAAGTACTAAATAAACTGAAACTAAAGCCTAAAAACTATATATA
>NW_015532157.1:0-505 GCF_001515645.1 Sinocyclocheilus grahami
GACATGGGGGTGAGTAAATTATCAGGAAATTTTCATTCTGGAAGTAAACTTCTTAAATACTTCTTTAAGTATTAAGGTTTTTTTGTTTTTTGGTGTTGAAGACAATTTGCATGAAATGTAGATAGAAATTAAAAACTGTTATCAACCTTCTGGAGCATCTGTAGGGCCAGGGTTCTATCTTTGGCCATCCATTCACAATCCTGAGCTGCCTGAATTCCAAGTTGGTTAGCCTGGATCTCCAGAGCAGCCATTTTCTCCTACATAACCAAGACGAATATTTAAAAGGAGGCCGTGGTTGTATGTCATTCCAGCTCAATACAAGATAAGCCGCTCAGTACTGACTTTTGAGTCCTAGAACTGTCCTGAGAGCAGTGTCATTACCTTCCTTTTGGCCACACTCCGGTGATACTCTGCCTTCTCTTGCAACAGCTGCCTGCTGACTGTCTCCTTCTCCTCTTCTATGCCACTCTCTCGCTCCAACTGGCGGAACTCCAAATCCTCAAAG
>NW_015532158.1:0-505 GCF_001515645.1 Sinocyclocheilus grahami
TATTTAAATCAATGTGATAAACAAGTTAGGTCAAAAGTAATCTAAGAGTAATCAAAAAGTAGTCCAATTATATTACCTAAAATGTGTAACGTAACGGATTACATTACTAACTGCAATTTTTGTCATGCAATTTGGAATCAGAACTACAATTTGTAAGTAATCTACCCAGCACTGTAGATATTTATGGATCTAAACAGCATTGTTAGTAATGTTTACTAGAGTACAACAGTAAGGTACATTTTCAGGGGTCAGCTGATGTGACCTCTTTGAATTATGTGAATGTACGGTAGAGAGCCACTGCAGGTGAAAGTCTTCCTGTCTGTGTTTCCCATAATACTGTGCTAAGAGACAGTGATGTTCTCACTAGAGACCAACTAACATGCTTCACTAACTCCTTCACTGTGTCTCAAGACAAGTCAGGCCGACAAAAATGTATTCAACACATCATTCTTCACAAATGATTTTCCAACTAAACAAGACGAACAGTCCAACCAGCACAAACTAC
>NW_015532159.1:0-505 GCF_001515645.1 Sinocyclocheilus grahami
AAAAAAAAAAAGTCAAAATTCTGAAATGTAAACTCATGTTGTAATTGTGAAATATAAACTCAGAATTATGAGGAAAAAAGTTAAAACTGTGAGATATAAGGAAGTCCAAATTGTGAGATATAAATTCCCAAAAATTCAGAAATGTTAGATATAAAGTCGCAAATTACCTTTATTATTTTTTTTTTATTTTGTGGCGGAAATGGGCTTCCATTGTTATTTTTAATTTTAAGGTGAACATATATATATATATTTTTAAATATTTGTATACATATACAACCATTTGAGTTTGTGAAGTCATAACCACTAAATAGGCAATACAAGTTGTATAAGAATTATAATGCATACAAATAAATCATGGCTTTAGAGTAGGCATTTATTGTCAGAGATATTTAATGGAATTGAGTCAGATAAAAGGTTACATGGTGCAGCAGGATATTTGCTTATTGTAGTGCGTCAGTAAGTGGAAAATATAACAGGTGTGTTTGTGTGTGTAGCCCTGGATGAG
>NW_015532160.1:0-505 GCF_001515645.1 Sinocyclocheilus grahami
AATTATTACAAGAACTTCTTGGATACCTTTATAGCTGCTGTGCCTTGTTCAGAGTTCTTTAGGTTCTTTAGACACTGATTCTTCTCAGTTATCATCTGAAAATAAGATGTGAATAAATAATATGCAATCTTGGAGAAAGTTACTTAAACTAAAAAAAGTAAAAAATAAGAAAATAAAAAAATCAAATAAAATGACACAAATATGATAAAACTGCAGAATACTGTAGTATACTGCCTGAAAGTCAATTTCAAACAAGAGGACCGACTTTTTACCAACTTCTATTACAATATACTTAATCTAAAGATAACAATTATAAATTTTCAATATCATATATGGCCACAATGAGATGTGAATGATCCATATTAAGCCTAATATTTCACATACACGCAGCCCAATGTCATGGTGATAACTAGGGTCTTCAAATACCAGGCTTTTGTCAAACAAATGACACACTGAGAATCTTCAATCAAACATCAGGAACATGTTCTTATGATGGTCCTCATAA
>NW_015532161.1:0-505 GCF_001515645.1 Sinocyclocheilus grahami
CAATTTTTCGAAATTGAGATTTATACATCATCTGAAAGCTGATGTGTAGTAGACAAAACTGTCTTTAGACTTTATCAACACGCACCTGATCGTCTAAATGTTTGTGGAATAACAAAAAGATTACAATATTGTGGATTTATTTATTTTTTTTAATAAATATGGATATCAATTTATCACCCAGTCCTAGTTCTGCTAGAAAGGCACTTCATAATGCTTGAATCCCTCAGTGAGCAAGTCAGAGGCGACTGTGACGATGAACCTAAAACATCTTTTTACTTGTTGGAATTTGTAGCTGCGCCAATAAGTTTTGCGCATATTTTGGGGGAAACCATTTAATTTGTTCTCGTTTTTGTGTGTAATTTTATTTTAAAGGTTAAGGTTTTTTAACTTTGTAAATAAGACGAGAAACAACAAAAAAAGGTCAATCCATTTCGTTCATATTTACCAAGGGTACCAATATTAATAGAGGGTAGTGTACAATGATTTAATTGAAATTACAAGATTC
>NW_015532162.1:0-505 GCF_001515645.1 Sinocyclocheilus grahami
TGTAAATATATGTCTATATATTCATATTAGAAATGTTTTTTTTTTTCTTCAAATATTTGCAGAAAATATTGCAAAAACTGCAGTGTATAATGCTTCCAATAAATCAAATATAGGTATTGCAAAATTTATGTTTTGACAGTTCTATGGCTGTTCTTATCATATTTTATGTGTTTTCTGCATTAAATTGCACATGACAAGCTATCACAAATTTGGATTTTCCTTTTGATATGTACTACAGTAACAGCTGAGAGAATTACTAGAATCTTTTCCGTTATTGGATTCAAGGAAAAATGGTTTCCTGTTGCAAAATATGAACAGATAATATTAACAAAATCAAGTAGCTGTAGCTGTAACAAATTAAAATTTATGGATTTGTGATTTCCAGACAGTAGGGTAATTATAGGCAATAGAAGAAAAATTATGAATTATTGCCTCCTCTCTCCCCCTCTGTCACATCTTTTTTTATCTAGTGTTTCTTAATCTCTTTTTATCCTTTACTCTCTCT
>NW_015532163.1:0-505 GCF_001515645.1 Sinocyclocheilus grahami
ATTTATTTTCTTTTGTATAAAGACCCATTTATACTATAAAAATATAAAAAATATATCTCTAAAAATATTAGAAAAAATGTTAGAAATGTAAAAATATAATATTCATATACTATATATACACACACACACATTGACATTTATTTATAGCCCATTAGCCTAACTGTACATTCATATAAAATTCAGTTTGGCCAGAACACTATGCATCTTGGGATTCTTTGCCTATTCTAATTATTTCTTAAATTATTTTGTCAGTTATTTCAGTCACTATTTTTTTGTTCATTTTGATATTTATACTATATTGTGTATTTAGTCTGCCTGTCTTATTTCTGCGTTCCTCTAACGTCTTTGTGTGGTTGTCAGCTCTGCAGGCGGTACCGTTTACGGCCCGTTCTGGGAAGCGCTCGTCTCGTCTGTTCTGTGATTCAGGTTTCTGCGAAGGCACTTCTTTATAACCATCTCTCATTTCCTCTCCTCTGTCTCTGATGGTATCGCTCTTCATCTATTT
>NW_015532164.1:0-505 GCF_001515645.1 Sinocyclocheilus grahami
TATTTTAATGAACAAAACCGACTTCAATAGTTTTAGTTAACAGACACTGTGCTCTTTTCAGTAATTTAATGTCGTTTTTCAAACTGCGAGAACAGGCAAAAAAGGGGCGGCAGGGAATCAAGAATTTGTAACAATGCTTTGGCTGAAACAGCTTTTGCCAGAAAAGCTTTTATAATATTAATGTCACACAAAAAAAGGCAACAACTAAAATACTTCACTAACGGATAAAAACAGAGCATAAAGAATCAGTCAAAGAGATGATTATTTGCGCAAAAACCACCACTCAGAAATCTTACCTTCTCTCTTTTTGGTGCAATGGCATCAAGTTCATCAATAAAGATGATGGCTGGGGCGTTCTTCTCTGCTTCCTCAAAAGCCTTGCGCAAATTGCTCTCAGATTCACCTGCCAGTTTACTCATGATCTCAGGTCCTGGGATCATCAAACGTTTAGTCAAGCTCATTTTATCAAGGTTTCAAAATGTACTTTTGTAAAATGTTAAAAAAA
>NW_015532165.1:0-505 GCF_001515645.1 Sinocyclocheilus grahami
TGTGTGTGTGTGTGTGTGTGTGTGTGCGCGTGCGTGCGTGCGTTTGACTAAGTCCAGCTGCGACACATGTTTAAGGGAACCTCACAACCCAAACCAGACTGATGGTGTTCCTCAAACGGGGGCCTCTGTGATCTAGAAACACATGCTTTTTTTATGACTGCAGGTAGCGAAGCACATCTTAAACTCTAGGATTCAAACCTCCTTCAAACTTCACATCAAAATGAACAAATTGGAATGAATTCAAGACAAACTTCTAGACAAAACTCCACAACGCTTCGCCTCTGTGTTATTTAGGGTTTGTATACACATGTGACCTCGATATGACCTTTCCCCTTTCTTGACCCGGTCTCACTTCCGCTGGAACACTTTCTGAACTCACATGAGAGGTCAAAGGGCATTATGACTACAGATGCCCCTCACCAAAGACCCTTTCCTTTCTTGGTCTGGTGAGAAAAGAGTTTAACGGCTGTCTGGAGCGCATTACACCAGTGGGAAAAAAAATCAA
>NW_015532166.1:0-505 GCF_001515645.1 Sinocyclocheilus grahami
TTACTGCTCAGTTAACCTCATTTGGAATGATGTCTATTTTGTCAATGGCCTATCAGTGTTGTCAGATGAGTCGGATAGGGACTTACTCTGTTGATCTTCCTTTGTTGTATGGGATTTAAATACTATTGCCGCCTCTGTGAATGAGCCGTAAATAGACAGCAGTGACAGGACAGAAAGTAGATCACACGATCCATCCAGAGGCTGAGATAACCATTTATAACGACCTGCCTAATTACTGTCAATACTGATGTGACATTATAATCAAAGCCATAATCATAAACGCTGTTTATACAACCGGGGCTTGCAAATTGCCTGAATATGCTCAGTATTTTCAGTCATACTCAGTCTGCACACTACGTTTTGTGTTTTTACTGCCTCATAACATGCTCTCATGTTTGTACGTCGTGTTCTTTTTGCTTTCTCTGTACATTTGATAACTTGTTGCCTTATCACTTTATTATTATTATTATTATTATTATTACTTATATTTTTCATTATTATTTCT
>NW_015532167.1:0-504 GCF_001515645.1 Sinocyclocheilus grahami
TTCCGCATCCCTTCTATGAATATGCCAAATTGCTGGATATGAAATTATGCTCTTTGGTTGCTTTTAGTTTTGTGTACACCCAAGATGAATCAGGGCGATACAAATGTGCTGGGTTACAACTGATGCCTCACACAAGAAACTGTTATTCCTGTGACATCAGAGGGATGATAACAATTTTGTAAGGCAATAGTGCAACAAGCAGGAGTGCTTTGCTGACACTATAAAGACAGAGTCAGAAATGTCCGGGCACTCTGTCAATGAACAAGTGAAATGATAGATACCAGGCCTTTATTGAATCAATTCGACTGTTTCCTCCCATGTTGAACAGCCTGTCATGCAGAGGACTAATTAGATGATAAAAAGTGATGGATACATATTAAATTCACTAGCCTCTTTAAAAAATGCTCCTTTGGGCTTTGCAGTATTTCCTGCTGACCTTTTAGATCCTAATTTTGTTGTATGTGAATGCAATTAAATCAATCCGTCTGATAGTGGGAATGCAAC
>NW_015532168.1:0-504 GCF_001515645.1 Sinocyclocheilus grahami
TTTAGGATCTGACGGATCTTGGGGGAGGTGATGGGGTCACAGCGCAGTAGCCTCTGTCTCTCTGTGTACATTCTCATGCTGCTTTTGTCCTCTCGACCTTCTCAGCATTCACTCGCCCCCTCCATTTAACTCCACACATCCATCAACACCCGCCTCCCTGGAGATCACCGTGGCAACCCTTTACATGGCAAGGGCAGAGGGCCCCTGGGGGATGCTTTCTGGCGCCATGACAACAAGGTTTTCCTTGAGTCAGTCTGCTTATTCGTGCAATTTGAGTGTTGTAAAAGCAACAGTCCTGACAGGACCTACATAATATTTCTAAAAGGTGAAAATATGTACTGTAATTCAAACTATGTACATTATTTGTAAGCATAGAATAATAGGATGTTGTACCACATGTGTCAAAGTATGCAGTATACAGAATTCTATCTCACTATGCAACACACTTAACTTCTTGGCTCATTTTTTGACAGAACTGCAAGAAATTTTTGGACAACTCAAATT
>NW_015532169.1:0-504 GCF_001515645.1 Sinocyclocheilus grahami
ATATATATATATATATATATATATATATATATATATAGTTTTATGGTGCAGTATTTGATAAATGTTTTTAAAAGAGGAATGTATAGAAGTTCTTGCTTAACAAGTTTGAAATGCTTTAATATTCTTGTTTAACAGTTTTATATTCAACATACTGTAATAAAACTTAATTAAATTTATTTAAAAGTTAAATTAACACATAGTATTATAATTAATCCCATGTTAACAAACAGTATATATTTGGTTATTTGTGTGATTTCATAATAAAGTATCTAATTTGTTAACACACTATTATATTTCATTTTAAAACTTAAAAAAATGCTCAGTAACACACAGTTTTGTAAGACACATAGCAAAACATCACGTTAATGTGTTTACTAAAGTGACACAATTTGTGTGTTGAATTTAACTCAATATGTGTTGAGCACACTCAGAACATGTTGAAAATAACACTTTGTGTTGTTTTTAACACATTTGTTTTAAGAGTGTAGTTTTTTTAAGTCAGCT
>NW_015532170.1:0-504 GCF_001515645.1 Sinocyclocheilus grahami
ATACTTCTTTGTAAAGTAGACTACACACAGAGCACCACATAAAGAGACTCGGTTGTGTTAATTTTGTAATCAAACAAATGTTACCTGAGTTTTAAATATAACAATATTCACTTTTTATCTAAAATACTTCACTTATGACCTTGTATATTACATCAAGTGCACCTCAAGTCCTCAAAACAATCAACAATTTGAGTTAAAACCAAGTGGCATAAATGAACAGCAAAACACTAAACATTAACATTACTTAACCAATCAATAAAACGACATTTATCATTAGAATTATAAGAGTTAACTGAATTTGTTTATCTTACCAACAAACTCCATTATTTCAGGTCTGGTTTGTGTGTGTGTATGTTGTGAGGTTGTGTGAGCAATGTTCAGCAGAAATGCACCACTGTCTGCGTGTTTTTATTAACCTGCTTCTGACAGACTGAGATTACAGACTTGAGACGTCAGGAGACCGTATGTACTCACGCACACGCACATGCACACACACACACACAC
>NW_015532171.1:0-504 GCF_001515645.1 Sinocyclocheilus grahami
TGGCCTGATTACTTATTCTCCCTCCCACACTCTGACTGTTTTTTTTCCCTCTACTACACTTGCTTTCTTCCTCTCTGCATGCTTACTCTGTCGCTCTTTAGCTGTCGATGGCCCTTTAGGGCCTGTCAGGAGCTGCGCTGAGCGCATCCCAAACATATTGTGCTTTTTCACATAATTAGGCAGGAGGGATTTCATTAACAACACTAGAGTGCAGACTTCCATTCTTATGCCAGTGAGTTTGTGCTGTCCCAAAGGGGTTTTTTGCTGTCTCTTTCTCTCTACCGCTCTCAAACAGTTTTAAACACTCAAAGACAACGTAGAACCAAAGGTCTCCATTCAAAGAGAACATATTGCATTGCAAAATATTTTCCTAATCAGTATTTATGTCTTGTTTGCTATAAAAGTTACATAAACAATGCTTAATGAAATAACTAACTGATGCTTAATGCAATAACTAACTAACTAACTAAATAAATAAATGCTAAAGGGTTAAACATAAATGTA
>NW_015532172.1:0-504 GCF_001515645.1 Sinocyclocheilus grahami
ACTAATTAAATTCTACTACAAAAACAGTAAGAATATATATAAATTAAACATGTTATTATCATGAGACTAGTGTGATCATGAGACTTACATATTTTTTATCCTGCAGCTCCATTGCAGCCACTGTCTCTCACCATACTCTGTCGAGATGCCCACAGCTGGTAGTTACGGGCCACACTTGTCCCGATCCCAGCCCTTCTGGCAGAGGAAGGCAACTGTGGCCCCCAGCTCCAAGACACTGCACCTGCGGCCACTGCCAGTCTGAGGGACGGATGTCAGGGCTGTCGTCGAAGCCCAGGGGACTGGAATCAATAAGAGGGTGTAGCTTCTCACTTCTTACATTCAAAGGGATCTGATCAGGCCAGAAAGTGTTACAAAAGGAGTTATTACAAATAATCAATGACTACAATTAACATCATTATCCAAGTCAGGTTTACATGCTGTAGTTATTGTAAAATGTATGCACTCATGGTATCAGTATTCAAAATCATTCAGAATTCAAAATGG
>NW_015532173.1:0-504 GCF_001515645.1 Sinocyclocheilus grahami
TATGGTGCTTTTTTGTCCTTATTGAAGCTTGACAGCCACTATAACTGTTTGTTGGGTGCAAAAGAGCAGTGTCAGCATCTCCTTTGGTGTTTCGCTGACAGTGACAGTGATTTGGAATTAAAATTTTGAGTGGACTGTTCCTTTAAGAACATCTTAGCCAAATTAAAATTTGCTGTCATGATATTAGACAACATATTAAGCTCTATTTCTTGTACTAACGAGAGGAACGCTGTGTTTCACTATGGACATTGCAATGCAGGAAACGTCAGGAATTGTTAGCGACATCTCCCAGAAGGCTCAAAGAATTGTTGCGAGACAGCAAATCGATGAGGTGCCTGTATTAAAATAATGTTGCGGATGAAAAAAAACCCCGCACTGCACTGGCCTGTTAGCATGCAAATCACATCTCATTTTCACAGAACGGCAAAGCGAGTGAGTCAGTGTGAAACTGTATATGAACTGAATGCCAGGCATGTTACTGAGAGAAAGCAAAGCATAGAAACA
>NW_015532174.1:0-504 GCF_001515645.1 Sinocyclocheilus grahami
TTAGTTTAAATTACATTTGACATATTAGACATACAGTATACTACTAAAAAACTATTCGTTAAATACTGATATTCTTTCAAAATGTCAAAGGTGCAAAACATCTGAAGGCAATTTACTTCATATGCTTTGGAATTTTCCTGTATTGAATGATTTTTGAAAATATATCATTGATATATCTTCAAAGGTTATAGGAATCCCAATCAGTTATGATCCTAGAATTTGGATATTAGGGGATACTGAATTATTAGATGCGTCTCATCATAAAAAGTACTTCACACTTTTAGCTGGTACGGCTGGGAAAAGTGAACTGGAAGTCGACTCATTCTCCATCTAGAAAACATTGGATCAACGAGCTCATTTCATACTGCACCCCTGAGAAAATCCTCTAGGAATTAGGAATCAGGAGGGTTAGGAAATCACCAAAATCATTCAAAAAATTTGGGGCTCTTTTCTGGAGTTTTTACCTTCTCTTATTGCAAATTAGTTGCAAGGAAATACAATATT
>NW_015532175.1:0-504 GCF_001515645.1 Sinocyclocheilus grahami
GACAAGCCACTGTCAATACAACTGCACACTAAAATAACTACATGATTTCTACTATAACTACTATATTTCCCAACCACGAGTCACGCAAACATTAACAAAACATTTGTACTATGAACCACGCTTTGTAAAATACAGTTTCGAAACATTAATGAACTTAAGATCCTGTGTTGGGTTCATTCACATTCACATAAATAATAAATACTCTAAAGAAAAGCAGCATTACATTTTTTTTTTTTAAATCACGCTTTGTGTTTTCCTTTCTAATGGAAAGTGTTTGTGAGCTTGTTTGTCTGCGGATATTTCGTTATCTGTAAACTGTATTATAATCCATTCTCTGACAGCTCCGCGTTTAAGAAAATCTGCATCGCTCCGCTGCATCTGAATGCATGTGTGTTACGTGACGAGTGACGACCAATCCAACATTATGAGAAACAGAGAGGAAGTGATGTAGAACAAAGTGCATTTCCATAACAGAGAGAATTCTAAATGACAAGTGTGTTTGTG
>NW_015532176.1:0-504 GCF_001515645.1 Sinocyclocheilus grahami
GGAGAAAAGACTTTCTATCAGAGGCAGACTTCCATTTGAAAGCTGCGAGTTAGGCAATCTGTGGTCTGGATGAAGTGAGAATGGTGAACATGAGAACCTAAAGAAGAGAGAAAAGTGGATGTGATTGCAATACAAACGTTGACTTAGAACTTGCAACGGGAATCAGAAGGTTATTTAACAATTATCTGAAAACGTTCTGTTCTAATGGGAATTTATATTCCAGGTGCCTGCATTTTAATGCTTCTTTTAATTCAAAGTTCCCATAAATCACTGTTTTGAATGTGAATCTTTAACTACACTTTATATGAACAACCTGGCAGTCAGTTCACCCAAAAATGAAAATTTGAGTTTGTTTTTTCATCTGAACAGATTTGAAGTTGCTCACCAATGGATCATATGCAGTGAATGAGTGCCGTCAGAATGAGAGTTCAAACAACACAATAATCCACAAGTAATCAACATGACTCCAGTCCATCAAGTGTGCTTGTAAGAAACAAATCCACC
>NW_015532177.1:0-504 GCF_001515645.1 Sinocyclocheilus grahami
CAGTACAAAGACATCCTGTGAGTATATTTTCACATTTAAGAAGCAGAGAGTTCTAATGAAAATTAAAAGGTCAGTTAATTTCACAAGAAATCCATATTGTTTCCAAAAGTTAACAATTCAAATGAGTTGAGCGAGAATTACAGAGGGATGGAACTGCCTGGCTTCATAAACTACAGAATGTTTCAGAAGATTCTGCAGGACCATGTGGCCAAACTTAAGGATCCAGCCATGAATTTACTCAATGCCATAAAAGGTACCATCACACATATTTGTGTTTAAAGACTTTCTGGTCATTGTGGAGAGCCTCCATTATAAAACCAAAAGATTAGATCAAGAACTGAATGACTAGTTTTAGCACCTCTTTGTTGTTCATTGTGTATTTCTTCTGAAGACCTCATCATTAAGCAATTCACTGACGTGGTGAGTGAATGTTTCCAGAACTATCATGTCCTTCAAAACACCACTAAGGTAAATAATGCATTTCAATTGCTCCTCAAATAATGA
>NW_015532178.1:0-504 GCF_001515645.1 Sinocyclocheilus grahami
AAGGGACAGTAGCAGCACAATGCATCAGTGGAGTGTCCCCCTTTATTTACTCTTGATTGGCAGCTCTGTTGGTCAATATGCGCCTACATGGGAATCCATTGATTCGAGACCTCTACCGGAATGGTTCGATCAAGCCAAATTCGGCATATTCATTCACTGGGGAGTGTTTTCAGTTCCCAGCTATGGCAGTGAATGGTTCTGGTAAGTGCAAAAAAGCATCAGCACGAATACAATGTGACTGACACTAACAAAAAAGCACCAGAAACAACAACAAATACCCTCGATTGCGATGTAAATAACCTAGTAAATGATACATATGTTTATCATTCAGTTATGATATGGTATATTAAAATTGCATTTGATATTTTCACTGTACTGTGATACTGTACTGTTTGGTAAGGAGAACAACAAAACATGCAGTGTAATGTAACGAAGTAATAATACTTGGTTACAATACTTAAGTACACTGTAAAAAAAAATCCGTAAAATTTACGGTAAAAAACC
>NW_015532179.1:0-504 GCF_001515645.1 Sinocyclocheilus grahami
CACTTGGCTAATATTTCTAATTGGATCTGCATGAACATACACTAAAATAAAGATAACACAGATAAAAATCATACAAAAAAAAAACCCCTCAAACATTGGCTATGCAGGGTGCCATATCTTTCTTTCATCGTGAGTATGTGTTTGCTGCATGTGTAGGTTCATATACGATGGTGTAAGAGACAAGATTAACAGGTTAATTAACAGTCTCATGATTGCACCCAATGGAATTACTGCATCGTTCGTCCTTTGGGATTACATACAACTCATAGCAACAATCTCTACAAAAACAGAACCCAGAAATCAGGCCAAGAGAAACCTCAAATTTTAAGTAATCTCATTTTGTTTTATGCTTTACACTATGCGATCTCACAACCTGTTAATCTTGTTTTCTGCATTAAACATCTCATTTAAGACATCTGCCTTTCTTTTGCATTTTCATCCCCATTATATCCCATTAAAACAAGGGCCATATGCTTTTGACAACAGTTTACTCCCCTCTGACGC
>NW_015532180.1:0-504 GCF_001515645.1 Sinocyclocheilus grahami
GTGAACTGCCAGCGCTTCTGTCTTGCATATAAACACTCTAAATCTAAAAGGCCTAAGAACAAATAATGCTTTCCTGCAAGATGATATGGCACAAAACGCTACATGGGTGGGTCATTGTAGTAGTGCGCTTGATATGCTGCTGGGGCAGGGGGTCCAGGGACTGTAGATGGATAGTTCATGATCTCAGCTGATGGGCATTGGGGAGGTGGTGTATAAGGGTAGTAATGAGGGGCTGAAAAAGGTGAATGGAGGGATTGGGGCATAAAGCACTGAAACAACTGGAGCATTAACGCCCTGTTCTCTTCTGCTCTCTTTTCATCAGCTTCCATCTTCATTTCAAAATCAAGACGTTTCCTTTCCAGCTCCATTCTATTTCTCCCATTCAAACCGCTCCCTGTCGAAGTCATGGGTGTTCTCTTTTTTGTAGGAGACGGTCCAGACCCTTGTCCATTGCCGCCGTTATCTGGGTTTTTCGTCCCTTTCTTCGGCGATGTGCTGCAAAAA
>NW_015532181.1:0-503 GCF_001515645.1 Sinocyclocheilus grahami
CTATTACATATAATTTTAATTTCATGCGTTACTACATATTTCATGCATGGCCACTGTTTGAGATGTTTGAAAGTGACTCCAGATTTTGTGTTTATTCAGACGAGACTGCAGCAGGAGCTGAAGAAGGTCCCAAAACTGCAGAAGTTCTGGAACCTCATTAAAAAGAACTATGAGAAGATGGAGCCGCAGGATACGGAGCAGTAAGAAACGGCCTCACGCCCCATAAACCTGAAACACCTCAAAACAATGTCCTGTGAGTCTCATGATGAACTGTGTTTTCACAGAGCTAAGAAGGAGCGCACCTTTCTCGCTTCCCTCATCAAGAAATTCCTGGTGGTGCTCATGTCCATCCCTGCAGCAGGTAAACTTGTTTATTCACACCAGCGTTTCTGTGTGATATTCTTTTTGGAGTTAAATATCATTGATTGTATTTATGCTTTGCTCTACACCGTGTTCCAAATTATTATGCACATGCCATTTTTGTTTGTTTTTCCAAATCGGTC
>NW_015532182.1:0-503 GCF_001515645.1 Sinocyclocheilus grahami
AAAAAAAACGTTCACCTGTTGTGCATTAGATCCTCATATGTTCAGAATTGATGGTGAGTTTCGAAAGAACATATTTGCTTTGAACCTGAAACACTTCATCAAACCTGATCCAATGAGCTCGCAGCACAAGTCCGATTCGTCCAATGGGATCGCTTGTTTTGGCAACCCATGACATTCATAATGAATTTTTACCCGGAGGGGATTTTTACACGGTCTGTGGTTCATTCTGCCCCACTTACTCCAAACACAAGTGCCAGAGAAAACTGTGAACCTCTGTCAATTTACACCAGAGAGAAATCGATGCGTCAGCAGGTCGAGGGGCTATTAGGAACAGACAGTGGACTAAAACAGAGCCTCAGAAGAGTGTATTGACCAAAATCTCACACACACTCACGTATACAGTCCGCAGAGCACTAGATTTTCCTCCAGTGAGCGATCGTTCATGTGTAGATGTGATATGTTTCTGTATGCCGCTGGAGGCACATACGCACACAGCTGTACAG
>NW_015532183.1:0-503 GCF_001515645.1 Sinocyclocheilus grahami
CCCGGTTTACACTCACAGGTGGAGGACGGAGGCCCCACCCACTGGCCGTCCTCCCCACAGAACATGGTGGGCGGGGCTTGGCCCGTGGGGGCGGAGTTTGTCACACACACGCCCTCGGCCTGCTGCACCAGCGAGTGAGGGAGCGTCTCGGGGAAGGAGGAGAAGGCACGGGTGACGGCGGGGCACTTCTTGAAGAAGACACGGACGGAGAGCAGGGCCATACATGCGCCCTGAGCCTGGAACGCCAGGTAGAAGCCCTTCTTCGACAGCGGACCCACGCGCACCGTCTTCACGTTAGACTTCCTCTCTCCGCCGCGACGCAACAGGAAGTCAGCCGCGACTGTGTCCACCTGCAGGACGAGAGGAGAGCGAGAGATCCAGACCATAAGAATTCAACCGTAAATGAAATCCTGATGCTTTTACAGGAAAAACGTGTGTGTGTAAGTGTGTGTAAGAGAGAGTGTGTGTGTGTGTGTGTGTGTGTGTGTCTCTGTGAGTGTGTG
>NW_015532184.1:0-503 GCF_001515645.1 Sinocyclocheilus grahami
CTTTGTATCCATTTTTAACACACAGGAGAAGAATCAAGCCTTTATTCAGGCCGGGGTTTCACTGTTTACTCTTCTACCTTCAGGGCCAGAGGACAGAAAAAGAGAGAGAAGGAGACTCTGGTTTGAGTAAATGAAGGGAAAGATAGAGCACTGTAAGGTATAGAGGGAAGGAAAGGGGTGGAGAGAAGCAAGAAAGGAGCCCTTTGAGTGACAGTAATTTAGAAACCTGTGCTTTTTTTGAGTTTCCTGCTCTTAGAAAAACATACAGAGTGAGAAAAGGAGCCCAATTCAACTAGCTCTCTTTGAGCAGGGCTCTCATGGCAGGACGCTGCATTGCATGTTTGTACATGCGTCTTTAAATTCAAGGGGATTTCAAGATGTTTGGAACTTGGGAACATATATTGGCTTTATGTTGATTATATATAATGTCAACATTTATTCCAAACGAGTATTTATTCCATTCCACATACTGTACATTATTGTTTCTCCTCTATGCCCCGCCT
>NW_015532185.1:0-503 GCF_001515645.1 Sinocyclocheilus grahami
TATATGGGCTACAAATGCAGCTTATGCAAACAAGGTTTTATAAACCTTAATTCTCTGTTAATGGCTTGCATGGTTTTCACATTTTTATGTTGCATGAGTACTACTTTTTGTACTATTAATTTTATTATTTTTTTGCTGAACTATTTAAGTTGTATAAAGATCTTCAGATATGACATATTAAGATCTATGGTCCAAATATTTGATACATGCTGTATACATGCACTATAGGTGAAATCTCTCTTTCTTTCTCTCTTACACACACATCTGTTCTCAGCTGACTGTGCCTGATAGTTCTTGACCGTCATGTGAATGTAAAGCGATGTTGCGGTGGCCGCTGTTTCTCAGGTTGCCCCATCTAATACTCAGAGGACTATAGAGTTTCATTCAGTACAGAGATCCACTGATCATTTAGATTGTCTTGTATTGAACATGAAATGATATAAAAAAATATTAAATATATATATATACACATTCATATACATATATATTCATATACACACAAA
>NW_015532186.1:0-503 GCF_001515645.1 Sinocyclocheilus grahami
AAAGCACTTCCGGTTATCGTCAAGAACACGGACGTCGAAAGAAAAGCTCTTTTAGGCCTAACAATATCGAAGTGCTACATTTCTGCTCAGAAACAGCCATCACACACCTGAGACAACGATATCTGAAGGCTGCAAATGTTTTAATAGTTCACATCACAGTGTCAGTTATAGATAACAGTTATAAATAACACACCTTACCTTTTCGTTCTTTATACGTTATAATGAACTACTTCGGAGAATACTCAACATTGTTTTCATTAGTTGTTAACATGAACAAATTAATTATATATTTATATTCATATGTTCAGTACTTGTTTTAGAATATATAGGTATGTAGGCTATACTTATTTTTATATTTCTCTGTAATATTTTATGTGTACAATGTATATGATCAAAATCATCACATTGTTTTGGAAATAAAAAAATTGAATAAAATACAAATATATATATATATTTTTAATTAAATTATTATTATTATTTTGTGTGTTACTTTTGGTGATATG
>NW_015532187.1:0-503 GCF_001515645.1 Sinocyclocheilus grahami
GCTTCAGAAATATAGCACAGAAGTCATACAGAGGACTTTTTTGGACGTCTCTTTTATAGTTTCAGGACAGATGTCACCAATGTCTCAAACTATTCTGAGTTTCTGCAAAGACACCAAAGTCACATATTTACACATCAGATTTTTGTTTTAGGAATTTTAGAAGACACATTGGAGACAAACTTGATATTTGATGCCATGAAAGAGCAACTGCTAAACCATAAAATTCACTTCTGGGGACAGTGAAGGTAAGTGTGTGTATGACGTAATGGGAACGTTTCCAGCATTAGTGTGTGTGTGCGTTTGTGTGCTAGTGCTCAGGTGTGTATTATGAGGTCAGAGCAGGTGTGGCATGTGCTGAGATACGGCTCATTTCCACCGCATTCATCAGTCATGCACATTCACAGAGAGAGAGAGAGAGACGCCACAGAGGGTCTTTCAGTCGTGTAGGGCATCTCGGGTGTGATGCAGTAAGGTAAACACGGTGAAGAGTGTAAACATCTTTC
>NW_015532188.1:0-503 GCF_001515645.1 Sinocyclocheilus grahami
ACATGGATCCGCACGCCTCTCGTCTCGTCAGCCCCGTTACAATTGCTTTAACCTTTTAGAGAGTGAACCTGAAGCTCATTTCAATATGCTCTCACATTTTTGTTTCAGCACAGCCCTCACAGAAATCCAAATATATTTTCCCAGATGTTCATTTGGCCCTCACTAGGCAAAAGCAAACATTATACACTTTGGGAATTCCACTAGTTCATCCAAAGCTCTCAACATTTTTCATTAGGGGATTTGTGAAGGCAGTAATAAGCCGGCATTTAGCTAAAATGAGAGATGATGAAGAGAATGGAGTACAATCTGATATTTTATAGACAGTCTAAATGTATTTAAGATCTACAAATGTTTACTTTATGAAAACTTGGTAAAAGTTGAACCATTTTTAGTTTGTAAATGAAGACTGGGGTAACACTTTCTTTTAAGGACTTCTCGCTATTATTCTCACTATTCATTTGTTGCTTATTAGCATGCATATTACTAGCATATTGGCTGTTTAT
>NW_015532189.1:0-503 GCF_001515645.1 Sinocyclocheilus grahami
AGTGAAGTGACGTGTGGCCCACTCGGACCCATACATATATATATACATTTTTTTTTTTTAATTGCATGTTTCTTATGAAAATTTAACATTTTCAAAAATGAAAAATTTTCAACAAAAAAAAAAGATTCATACATTTTTTAGAAAAAAAACAAAAAATCACCCTTAAAGGGATAGTTCAGCTTCAGTTGCTGGTCCCCATAAACTAGTTACAAATTTGCCATGAGACTGTTGGAAAATATTAAGTACCATTACAAACACTTTTTATTTTATTTAATTTTTTTAATTAACAATAATTTTTAATTTAGTTAAAAAACATTTAATTGTACATTTTGTACAGTTCTTTTCTTCTAAAAATCATGCATTTTTGTAAACAGGATTTTTAGAAGAAAAGAACTGTACACAATGTACAATTACATGTTTTTAAATTAAATGAAAAATGATTGTTAATTAAAAAAATAAAATAAAATAAAATAAAAATAAGCAAGCAAGCAGGTCCACCCCTA
>NW_015532190.1:0-503 GCF_001515645.1 Sinocyclocheilus grahami
AAATGTTGGCTATAAACACTGATATTTATTATTTTTAATTTTATGTGTTGGAATGCATTTCACATATGTATATTTAAGATGGTTATGCAGGGTTTTTTTTATTTTCCAGATTTTAAGTTATTATTTTACATGTGACCAAATGTTTAGCCGTTCATAGTATTTTTTTAGTTTTAGCTTGTTTTATTTAATTGTTTCATGCTGTAAGTTGGCTATTCATATTTCTATTATGTATTAATTTGTTCTGTACCCACCTGATATTTAAGATCAAGGAGTATTTTAGGACAGTTAAGTGTGGCTCTTTAGGAGTAATCATTCCTCAGTATACTCCAGGGGGAATGGTTGCCTCATTGAGAGCCCATTACTAATGCGCTGGGGAGAGCGGCACACTTCTATTGGGCCCCATTGAAGAGCTGCTGTGGGAAAGTTGGGACAACACAGGCTCCAGGATTAGACTTTTGAAGACCTCAAAGGCGCAGCTGGCTCCTGTGCGCGGGAAAGTGTGG
>NW_015532191.1:0-503 GCF_001515645.1 Sinocyclocheilus grahami
GGTGAGCAGAATCGGAATCGGATTCAAACGATACCCAACCCTAGCGATGTGTAATGCGAGCGTATGATGCGGTGCGTGCTGCTCTTTGGGCGCGGCTGCTGCGGTCTGTCCGAGTGTCCGTCAGTGCAGGACGATCTGGACGCTGATGTGCAGAGCGTCTCCTCGCTGCCCGCTGAGGTAGTCTGTGTCGGGCCGCTCTGGGCTGCCGGTCTGCGGCACGCTGCGGATTCGTAAATAATACGCTCCCGGCTGGAGAGCTCTCTTCTTGGATATGTGCAGGTAGCTGACGCCGTCCTTCTGGTTCATGCGGAACAGACCGTCGTCGTTGCTGTAGTCGATAGCGTAGCGCACGTGGTTAGCGAGCGTGGACAGCGCCGGCACAAAGTCGATGATGTGGTCTTTGCTCTTCAGTGTGCTGATGTTCAGACGCAGCTGCAGCGTATCATCCACGTCTACACTGGCCAGACTGACCCAGTCCAGATCGTTCTGCACACACACACACA
>NW_015532192.1:0-503 GCF_001515645.1 Sinocyclocheilus grahami
ATTTTACATTGTAATAATATTTCACATAATTAATGTATTTTTTTCTTTTTGATCAAATAAATGCAGCCTTGTCAAAGCCTTGCAATGTCATAGAGACTTCTTTAAAAAAAAAAAAGCATTACAAATCTTAATGTATATTTAAAACTGGGGCAATGTCTTGCCCCATAGGGTTCCTTCCACTGTAGAAAACAGTTAATGTGATTTTTTGACTCCCTAAATCTTGTCTAAGGAATAATGCTGCTATTAGGCTACTATTTCTAGTTGCCTAATGTTATGTGTCCTAATTTTTTTTCAAATCACTTTTGTCATTTAGCATGTGATAAGACCCCGTGGTGTCCCAGGATATCGATGCGGTCCTACATATTAACATGCACTGATGTCAGTAGAGCTTGACGTTTTGGACCCAGACTGAACCTAGAATGTTCCTGTAAAACAAAATAAAGGCTTTCATTTAGTTCAATTCATTGGGGGGAAGAATATATTCTTAATTTTTTTGTACTGCA
>NW_015532193.1:0-503 GCF_001515645.1 Sinocyclocheilus grahami
AAAAAAAAAAAAACTATTGGTCAAACCTCTATCAGTATCTATAACAGGGGTGTCCAGTCCTGTTCCTGGAGGGCCACTGCATAAAGCAGTATGTGTCAGTGTTGTTCTCGATGTCTGAAGAAGGTATTTTTATGTGAACAAATATGAGAATGGACAGTGGGAGTCAAGTTTATTGTTGCATCAAAAGAAATGGAGAAAAATCCAAGTTCCTGCATACTTTTGTATGAAAATGAATCTAATAAAGCTGTTTTCTTCACTCCTCCATCAAAACCAGACTGTTCAATCATTGAAGATGTCAGATGTAAGCAAGTGGTGTTGAAAGTGTCTCCACCGTGTCCTGCTACAGAGGAGCTCACATTACTGTACAAAATGAAGGAGGAGAAAGACTGGACATCTCAAACTGTGTCACAGAAGCAGAATACAGTGATTCTGACTGATCTCAGACCAGATACTGAGTACAGTATTAAATGTGCAGCAGTGGGAAAACTCAACTACACCATAGA
>NW_015532194.1:0-503 GCF_001515645.1 Sinocyclocheilus grahami
CCTTCAGAAATCATTCTAATATGCTGATTTGGTGCTTGAGAAACACATATTATAAACTTTACAGTCATTTTTTTGTATAAATCACTAAATAGTATAGGTTTACTAATAAATCAAAATGTCCTTAAAGCCTAGACTTAATTTATTATGTCTAGGCTTATGGAGTAATGCAGTATATGCATTGATTTAATCCGGATGCTGTCCTCTTGCAGACGTGCTCCAGTCTTGTTGCATAGTGTTAGTGGGATGGCTGACAGGGAAACATGTCAGAAATGAAAATACAAGCATGTCTTTGAGAATGACAGGCTCTGGGAGATGTTGGCAACTCGGGTGTCAGTTTATATTTGCCACTGGGCTGACAAGGGTTTTGCTGCATCTGGAGGGGCCTCAGCATGGAGAGAGTCAGTGTGGCACAAACCATTTTGAGTGGCCTTTAATTAGAAAGGCATAACGAACTGAACCCATAAGCCCTCTAGATCAGTGACAGGAAGAAAGTAAATAGTGCA
>NW_015532195.1:0-503 GCF_001515645.1 Sinocyclocheilus grahami
AGGTTTGGCTTTATACACAGTGGCTCTATTCCAAAACGTAGTAAGTAGAAACCATAGAAGTTTTATTAACCCTCATGTTGTTCCTAAAATCACAAGTTACCACAGACTAAAATGTACTGACTTTGCTCACACATGGTTTAACCACTAAAATAAATACATAAATCTGATTCGCATTCACTACCTTTTGGAACAGCCTTCACATTAAGAACGTGCATATTATATTTAGTCAAATAAGGCACTTGAAGAGCCACAAATACACAGATGAAACAGAGGAAAATAAGATAATTTGAAGAGATATCCTATGTGACAACTACAATAAACAAACTGGAGTGTCAATAAAATATAGGTAATCAGTAGAAACAGCACTAGATGACAGTGAAATTGCACTTTATCTAAAGCAAAGCAACTGACACCACCTCGTAATCTTGCTGTGGGATTTTGAGGGCAGTTGAGAGAAAGACCCCTGTAGTTTTCAGCTTTCCCACACTGACTTAAACGACATA
>NW_015532196.1:0-503 GCF_001515645.1 Sinocyclocheilus grahami
TTCATAAAATATTTTCACTCTGAGTATGCTAATTGCACTCATGCTGGCCGCATGTTTCATGCTTGTTAACATTTACATAAAAGCATTATCAGTCACCCGATGTGGCAAGATGATATTTAAATCACTATCCAATGTGCATACGGAAAGGTTTGTCAAAATGGATCTATTGTTATGTCTTGAAATTCCTTGTAAATAAGTGGGACCGCAGATGTGGGCAGCTGAACAGACCACATTAATCCAATAGTGTTTGATAAACACAATCAGTGCTGATCAATTTTCCTGTGTCTTATTCTTCATTAGTTTTAGCAGGAGTCATTAGCGCAGCAGGTTTACAAACAGAGACATCAGATATAGGGAAGTCGTTGAGGAAAGATACTGTATATGTATCAGTATCTTTCTCTTGCCATCCTCTTTCACCAGGTCTCACACTCAAGTCTTGAATCCTGGAGTCTCATTTGTGAATAAGCTGTGACATCAACATTAATTTGCAGGTGTACAGTAAT
>NW_015532197.1:0-503 GCF_001515645.1 Sinocyclocheilus grahami
ACTGTTCCACAACTCAGTGAAATAAAATAAAAAAAATGCAATTGTAAAAATAAAATATGCAATTATACATATTATACAATTACATAGAGAGAATTGTATCATTCTTCACAACTATTAACTGTCCCACAAATAAGTGTTTTCACCAAACGTACCCCCCAAAAATGCCGCCGCTCATGAATTATTGAAAAAGAACACATTTCCTCTTGTTTACCCATATACACATATGTATAAAATATCATTTATTCTAATAGGGTCTATAAATCAAAAGTATTGTCAGCGAATGAGAGATAAGTGAGGTTATTGTGCGATGAGGCCAGCTGGTGGTAATAATTTAATGAAGTTTTACAGGCGCTATAAAGGCAGGAAGCAGATGTGGCATTAAGGATTATAAAGTTGGTAAAACTTTTAACAAGTGAGATGGATTTCAACGGTACAACAGCAGAAGTGCAGAACGGAGGGGGAAAAAACAGGGTGAATTTACACATCCTTCAATTGCAAAGCTA
>NW_015532198.1:0-503 GCF_001515645.1 Sinocyclocheilus grahami
CATCTTCCTGAATTTATTTTGCATGCCACTCGATCCGTCTTCATCTGTGTGTAGGCCTGTGGATGTGCTGGACAGGCCTGTCAGAGGAAGAGGTACAGGAAGAGGACGAGGAGCCCGAGGCCCAGGATATCCAAGATCTAGTGATGGATTTGACCAGAGGGGAAAGAGAGAGTTTGAGAGACACAGTGGCAGTGACCGAACGTGAGCTGTGACTCATTACTGTCATGTTAAGAGTCTTATGCAGTGGTCAAACTGGGGTTGATTTAGGGCCCAAACTTTATATGGCTATCACATAAATGATGTACAAATTATGTAATCAAACGCACAGATACAGAAGTAAACATGACACTGAAATATTAAATGTCCCTTAAATATTAATTTGAAAATGTATAAATGAAAGGGAATTGCTGAAAGCGTATGATGAATTAATTTACACTATTTATAATACAATTTTTATAGAATTCCTTGTAAGTATAATGTATTTTAATACTTGAAGGTATCAT
>NW_015532199.1:0-503 GCF_001515645.1 Sinocyclocheilus grahami
ATTTAAAAAAATTTAATTTGGTTGCACTTAAAGTTAATTGGTTGCTAGATTAATTGAAGTTTTGATCCAAGCATCGCAAAACAGCTATTGTTCCATACCGTAGTTAAAAAAGGAATGTTCAAGGCTGCAGCAAGAAATCCAAAAGCCATTGGAAAGAATGACCTACAAACAATATAGAATTTAGGAACAATCTAAAAACAATGGCAATTCAAGCAGAGAAATTGCATGTATTTAGGGTAATGAATAGTAAAATAAAGCTTCCACAATTAGTTGCATCTTGATTGGTTTGAAGTAGCAACATCTTGGAAGCGTCTGCCTCGCACATGAGGACAGGATATAATTCAACTATTTACTTACTTAAAGAGAAGCACAAAGCCATAGGTCTCCACTAGCATGCCAATACGAGGCCATCTTAGTAGAACTAAAGCCACGCCTCCAAGAAAGAAGGCGGAGCTTCTGAGCTTCTGTCTCTGGAAAAAGAAGTGGGCCGTCCTCCTCAAGCC
>NW_015532200.1:0-503 GCF_001515645.1 Sinocyclocheilus grahami
AACTGCTCGGATACTAAACCTTTTTCAGAATATCTTCTTTTGTGTGGAGGGTGAGTAAATGATGATTCTGAAAGTGAGCTACTCCTTTAAGTCAAAAGCGGTCACCAGGCTGTACCTGTTAACTAAGGCATAATGTAAATTTCAAGAGCTTTTGGCGACAAAATAACCACTTCAAAGACTGGGTGTTAAAAGTAGACGACAGAAAAGCAAAAACTAAATCTGAAGAAATAAAGAGAGTGAATGGACAGAATTCAGTCTGCTGGACTTTGGTGAGCTTGTTTGTGTTGAGAATCGCAGTGATGATGATGAAGGGTGTCCTGCAGTCTGCTGTCTCTCTGCAGGTGATCAGCACTCCTCAGAGCAGCAGCGTCCCCGCCGGTCTCCTGTTAACCAGCCCACACACACCAACCTCACTCCTCCAGACGCAGGAGTCCTCACCCTGCTCGACCGGGTTAGTTAACACGCCTGCTAGAGCCGCACCATTCTGGATAAATTGAGAATCA
>NW_015532201.1:0-503 GCF_001515645.1 Sinocyclocheilus grahami
TCAAATAAAAATTAGTGTGTCAGATTGGTCGAGACGCTACAAGACTATATATACAGTATATATATAGTGACAATGAAGTGACATGTGGCCAAGTATGGTGACCCATACTCGGAATTAGTGCTCTGCATTTACCCATCCAAAGTGCACACACACAGCAGTGAACACACACAAACCGTGAACACACACCCGGAGCAGTGGGCAGCCATTTATGCTGCGGCGCCCGGGGAGCAGTTGGGGGTTCGGTGCTTTGCTCAAGGGCACCTCAGTCGTGGTATTGAAGGTGGAAGAGAGCGCTGTACATTCACTCCCCCCCCACCTACAACCCCTGCCGGTACGAGACTCGAACCCACAACCTTTGGGTTATGAGTCCGACTCTCTAACCATTAGGCCACGACTTCCCCATATATATATATAAATATATGGGTTTATATATATATAAACCCTGAGTAAACACTACTTATATATATATATAAGTAAGCACTGATTTTAACACAGCTGCTGAG
>NW_015532202.1:0-503 GCF_001515645.1 Sinocyclocheilus grahami
TATAAACTCATAGCTTATCTTAAAGTGTTTATTTTTTAAGCAGGGCGTTTCAGAAGTCAATCAAAAGAACCCGCTAAAGGAAAAAGTGTCAAAGTCAATATCAAAGATATAACTTCAGTAGACGTCAATTTATTCAGCACATTTGGAATGTCTTTACATGTGTTTTATACACTAATGTATGCAGAATTCTTTTTAAGAAGAAATGTAATAGATGGACCAAAAGAGGCTCATAAGAGCAGCACAGTGATCATCAGAGGAGTGGTTTAAAGTTCAAGAACAGTTTTATATAAACATTTTTTAAAACATAGCTGAATAACCTTTATATAAAAATTTAAAAAAAACCTTTCCAAGACAAATCCGCTAGCGAACATGGCTAGAAATATTTCAATCTAAACAAAAAAAATCTATATAGTCTCTTTTTCATTTAAACAGACGACTGGCTTAAAAAAAACTAATACATTTGACAGTAATACTGTAATTAGGGCCCAATTAGAATAGTTAAA
>NW_015532203.1:0-503 GCF_001515645.1 Sinocyclocheilus grahami
TTTGACCCAAAGTTGGGTTGAAACAGCCCAGCATTTTTTAGAGTGAATCTTTAGATTTTGAATGCAAATTATATAACCATAATTAAAATATCCCAATAGTGTGCATTTCAACATATTGTAAAATCAATCTCTGTTCTGCCATGTTTTTATACTATTTTATACACAGTTTTTGTGTAAAGTAGGAACATTGGATAATGATCATTTATGAATTGAATCAATGACCTTATTCATCTGTATGGGTTCAGAACTGAATAAACTCTATAAGTTTGGTTATTACCAAATTAAGTGCTGCCAAATGTGAACCACAATGTAATAAATAACGCGTGTGTGCAAACTCCTGACTTTCTTTTCAAATTAGATGACTAGAATGTGGCAAACATTTCAATGAAATAATTATATGAACTTACATGTGTGAAGAATGCCATCCAGGCAAAGTGCTGTATTTATTATTGTATTATTGTTTAAACACAATAAATATAAGCAACACATTATTCAATGCTTTT
>NW_015532204.1:0-503 GCF_001515645.1 Sinocyclocheilus grahami
GAATAGCATACTATATTTCCTTTAGGAGCACACAACTACAACATCAAATACCATACACGTCTAAACCATATATTGTGCAACAACGCTGTCGGTCTGTCCCTATTTAGAGGCAAAACCTTTTAAATGTCCATTCACATTAAAGTTCTGAATAACCACAAATGTCCTTGGTTCATCACAGTATTGTAGATGTTTAGGATGTTAAAAGGATAAAATCCAAGATCATCCACAGCGATAATTCAGAGTAGAGTAGAGAGCAATTCAGACGAAACTCCAAGGTTGAAGTAAATAGTAAATCAAAAACATCGACCAGTTGAGTTGAAATGCCCTCAAAATTAAGTGGATACACAAACCCTCTAAACAAACAATACAACATGAGGTTCAGGATACAAAATACATTACCAACCATAAAACCTCTGACAATATTAAAGAAACAATAAAGCTACTTACATTGAGATGTAGCAACCCTCTACACTGCGAGTAAATCACTCGCATATGCGACTAAA
>NW_015532205.1:0-502 GCF_001515645.1 Sinocyclocheilus grahami
ACACACACACACACACACACACACATAGCGTGTGCGTCAAGCTGGGTATTAAAAGGTTTAAGCTGTACAGAGGTTGCATACTGGAGAAGACCGCGGAGCAATCCTCTGTCCTGAAATCAGGTAGAAACTCAAGACTGAAGAGACTGAGCCGGATTCTACCTGAGGTCTAGTTGGCTCATTATCAAACATGTGTATTAAGCATAATTAATGCTGCACTGTGCCACCGGAGAGCAATCCTATCCTTAATACAAACAAAGCTAATCCAAAACTCTCTCTCTTGTAGTTTAATATGTTTAATCTCATTGTTCTAGTGATGATTTGCACTTTAATAGGGTTTTATGTTTAAGGAACAGCTGTCTCTGTGTATATATCTGCAGTCCATTAGCTCTGATCAACTTTATGGTAATACACCTGTGTTGTTGTTACACTTGATGTCACTAATGTCACTCTGTCATGCCGTGCATATTAATTAATACAGCTCATTAGGATGTTTTATATTTGC
>NW_015532206.1:0-502 GCF_001515645.1 Sinocyclocheilus grahami
TGTGTGTGTGTGTGTGTGTGTGTGTGTGTATGTGTGTTTGTTTAGGCGTTAGACAACTGAGAGCAGATGTTCAGCGCTTTCACAATCTGAAAATGTGTGTTTCATTAGGCATAATAGGTGATTTACAATACACATCTGTTCATTAAGTGATGTGTTTCCTTCATTCTAGTGCTCATGATCTGAATACCAGCTTCTGACCATAAAAATAAGCTTGCAGGTATTTGAGGGCCACTGTTTGATGCCAGGTGTTCATATGCACCTTTAAAACCCAAGCCCGAAGAGCTTGCAATACCTCTCAAAATGCATATTTGTCAAAGAGATGCATTCAAATGCGTATTCTGTAGTGCAACGGCTGCTACAAAGAGGCCATTCTGGCAGAAATACGGATGGATTCATGCACAGCACCAACATAAAAGAAGAAGAAAAAAACACATTGCAATTACACACTGCCACAAATAATGCTTATAGATGCTAAATAACCTAGCAGCAGACATAGTGCAGC
>NW_015532207.1:0-502 GCF_001515645.1 Sinocyclocheilus grahami
TTTAACTTAGCAAATTGAGTAATTATGCAGATTATGCATTTTTTTCTCAAGAATGTTTAATATCAAGAATCACGTGCATTTGTATGAACACCATATACAGTAAAGCTGCTGAGTCAGAGGACAATCCAGGGTCAGCATGACAATAATACAGTTGATTCATTAAGCAGCTGTGCATTTCTGTTTCTCTGAGTTTTCAATGTTATTGATTAATCACTGGGTCACAGGATAGTGATGTAAATCTCTGATCTGTATAAATGAGTGGAGTGAGGTGTTAGATCATAGATCATCATGAGGTCTTTGCTTTTCCTTGTGTTTCTCAGCACAGCATGTAAGTACAATAATCAGCACAAATGGAGAATTTAGACTTCATAACTCGCCTGTAATGCAGTGGTTTTCAAATGCTGGGCTGCGCTCTAAATCTAGGTTGCTGGTTTGTTTTGAAAGGGCCTTATGTGCGTGTGTTTAATGTTAGGCTGTTAAATCTATTCAAGTCATTGTATGT
>NW_015532208.1:0-502 GCF_001515645.1 Sinocyclocheilus grahami
GCTGATCCTGAGAGACCTGCTCCATTTCACTTCCATTTAGTCCTTCCTTTAAATTCTCTCTAATCACACAGAGGCTGGGGTCCAAAATTAGTTTTATTTCTGAAACTACTGTATACTAAAAATAAGTAGGCTACTGGTCACACAAAGATAACAAGATAAGGCACACTATTTGCAGTGTTATTTATTATTCTTCCTGACTCTAATATAAACTCTAAATGATCTGAATTTAGAGTTGGGAACATTATTAGGTTACAATGGAACAATAGAAAGAGAACAGAAGTGATAGATGTGACCTCTCCTGCAACTCGAAAACAGAGAGCTGTGCTGGCAGCAGCTCACTGAAATGTGACATGTTCATTCGTTACACAGATTTAATAATAGTTACTGAAAACTGACTTGTGACTCAGCAGAATTAAAGGAACAATATGTAATTTTCGCCCCTAGAGGGCGAGTATTAAAAATAAACAAAGAGACAAAGGCGTAGTTTGATGATGCTGTGACT
>NW_015532209.1:0-502 GCF_001515645.1 Sinocyclocheilus grahami
ACAGCCCTAGTTACCAGTAAGCAGTTTGCAATCGTAAAACAAAATGATATATAAAATATATGAGATGGCCAATAAAATAACGAATGGCACAGAAAACGAGCTTGTGAGGAACAGATGTAACGTTAGGTCTACAGTGCGTCCAGCTGAATGTAACGTTTAACATGTCGCTTGTTCGGCTAACAAAAACGTCTTTCTACAAAAGTAGTCCCAAATGAACAAGGTTAACAATTGTTTGAATCATATTAATAAGTTTCATATGTTCATCTATAATAGAACAAACGGACAAAACTGCTGACGATTAGTGCATGCGTCGTCTCCCTCAAGTTAACTTATATTATCCTAGCTTGAACAGTTGATTAAAAAATAAAATAATAAAAAAACGCTTAAGTTTACTCAGTAACGAATACCAACTCAAACGCACAAAGCCTGACTGGATAACGTTACACTTGAAAATGCAGAGCCTGCTCAGCAAAGCCACTTTAACAGTAAAATACACCTATAA
>NW_015532210.1:0-502 GCF_001515645.1 Sinocyclocheilus grahami
CCCTCTGAACATGTCATACTGACTCAAGAGCTGGCAACTGAAAACATGTGAAATTGTCCAGACAGGAAAAGCTAATGAGTGCACTGGTCCAGATGGTGATTCAACTGTGATGAAACATACAAGAAATAATTGAGAAGCATGCTTGTCAGGGACTTTAACTCCTAGATAACCCTTGCGCACACTGCTAGAGGCTATGCAAAATGGCGAGAAGACGATGCGGCTAATTGGCATCATTGAGGTCCTACGGAGGCTTGTTGGACTCTCTGAGGAATGGCAGGCACTCTAGATTTTGCTTGTTAGCAAAAGCGCCAACAGCTCAGTCCATCTCTATGCGAAAGGAGTCTGGTGATCTTTAGTAGAGGAAAGGTACAGTCACCACACTGCATTATGAGCACAAGAGGCCAATCTAATGAGATTAGCAGTGTGTACAGCACATACTGATATACTGAGCAGAGCAGGTTTTGTTGACTTAAGATCACTGATGAGAATATACACACACACA
>NW_015532211.1:0-502 GCF_001515645.1 Sinocyclocheilus grahami
AAAAAAAAAAAAAGTAAATACATTAATTAGGCATGCTAAACCTTTGTGATTTGAGTTTTATTAAATAATAAAATTTACAATTGCTGAACACTGCACAAATCAAATAATGATTCATCTATCATTAAAACATCCATCAACAAATCAATTAAATACTGATTCACCGTTACTATTGTGTTTTTGAAGAAAGAAAAACTGGTTAAAAATCTAAAAACATTTTTAGTAAATCAACAATGCAAACTGAAGACTTGCATCTAGTTACACATACATAGTATGATACATTGAATATCAGTTTTATAAAAAATTACTAGAAAAAATGGTTAATGTAAAAAAAAAAAAAATTCATAATGCATATTTAGATTCCTGAACATTCTTGTTATTCTGGAAGAACTAATGCAGCAAGAGTTGAGCAATAAGTAAAGTTAAGTTAAGCAAAGTTTTTGCCCGGAGAGAAAAAAATCATTTAAATTGAGTTATAAATATAATTATTTATTGTAGTTATACA
>NW_015532212.1:0-502 GCF_001515645.1 Sinocyclocheilus grahami
ATTGCTTTTCCTCCTCAGCAGAGCAGGATAATTTGGGATAAATCCCATTATGTGTTTTTTGAGAAGAAGCACATACTATAATCTGCCTTTAAGTTGTCAGGAATGATGATTAGAAAAAGAAACAGCAAAACGTTAAATGAAAACAGACCTACAATAATGTGATTTCTTCAAATTATTGATTACATAATTATTATAGTGACATATGCACTTTAAAAATGTTTCACAATTTCAAGTTATTTTGATGCTTTCCAAAGATTACAAGGCCTGATAATTAATGGTTATCTGACAACTAATAGACTGGATATTCTGCATATACATATTAGTAAATATATAGATTCACATTGATATTTATTTTTAGGGTCTTTTTACTTGCACAAGGGCATTTTCATAAAATTTATGCCAAATACTTTAATTAAACACATTTTCAATCTGCAACAATTACAGTTGTTACCAAATTATTTCCAAGTACAGTCTATCTGCAAATAAATGATAATAATAAAAA
>NW_015532213.1:0-502 GCF_001515645.1 Sinocyclocheilus grahami
ATCCATACATGGAGATGGTCACCATGACAACATTAAAGGCGTATGGCAGAATAATTGGACAGGTGGACAGTGTTTGTCTGCACATCCTCCGTTCATTAATATGTGATTTCTGTAAATGTTGCACGCTGGTAGAATTCAGTATGTTTGCTAAAGGCCTGACAATTCATGACATTCACATTTATATGCAGGTTCAACAAATATTAACAGTACAAAACTATATACTGTAAAAAAAATAATTAGTATATATATTTCATATTAATATAAATGTAAAAATATACAATATAAAATGAAAATGAATGTACTATTGTCTATGTGGCTGACTTCTACAAATTATAACATAATATAATATCATATTTTGAGTTTATATATATTTTATAATATTTTTACATTTATATGAAAACTTCTTGTTTGTATTATTTTACATTTATATTCACATTTTTCAGTTATAGTGCCTGTGTGATGGACTTCTACATAATATAATATAATATAATATAATATAATA
>NW_015532214.1:0-502 GCF_001515645.1 Sinocyclocheilus grahami
ATATGAAGCAGTTGGATTGATGAAAGGGTTTTTTCTCTCGATCTTCACGCGCGACTCACCACTGCGATGTTAATGTTGTCTGACGGCGAATGAAGCGCGTCTAATGATCTGATGAAGGGCCAGACGGCCGGATCTGTTTCCCGTCCACAGCTGACCAGCAGACAGACGGAGACGTTTCTGTCCACAGCCGAGCGCTTCAGAGCGTCTTCAATCACGGGCCAGTATCTGCAGAAGCACATAAACAACATCATAAACGCTCATGAAGCTCATGATGTGAAACGCATTGAAATGTCACTCAAACCCGTGATGATGAAAGAACTTGGAAGCGGGATAAAACTCCATGACCGCCACATGAATGAAGTCCTGCGCTCCTCTGATGGCCGACAGGATCGCGTCCAGGTCTCGTGTGCGAGAGTCCGGACAGAAAACCGGCGGAGACGCCTGAGGAAGAGCAAAGCTGTGCTCAAACCAATGCTGTGTTTCTTTGATTAACAATACAGTA
>NW_015532215.1:0-502 GCF_001515645.1 Sinocyclocheilus grahami
GTACTGTTTGCAAAAATAACAAGAGGAATAATCAATGTCTACAAACCATTCATTGAAAACCAGGAACAAAAAAAAATTGTATATTAACTACTGTATTTGTCTATGCAGGTGCACTTTGTAGTAGATACTTCAACAGTTCAATACACTACATTTGCTTTTGGCAACCTTCAAACACTTAATAAATTAATTCATTCAAAATCATGTCCTTACTAGCAGATGTAAAGGAAGGATGACTTTAAAATATGTGGACCAGTAATTATTATTATCATTATTTTTTATAGTACTGCTGCCTATCTGTATTTTGAATTAGAATTATTTATTTTAATGCTTGTGTAACCCACTTCTGGTTGATTACACTGACTCTAAGTTCAAATGCACTTTCATTAGGGCAATGATACATTTACAAACAGCCAAGCATATAAAGTAAAAACAAAATCAAGAATACAAAAGCTGGCATAACTTTATAGAGACACAGAGAGAGAGAGAGAGAGAGAGAGAGAGA
>NW_015532216.1:0-502 GCF_001515645.1 Sinocyclocheilus grahami
AAAAAAAAGATCCTTCATACCATGCACTTACAGTTAGAGTATATTTTCATTATGTATTATATAAGTTGGCAAGTGTGGGATTGTTCACCTAACTTTTCTGAACTTTTAGAACTTTTTTCAGTTGTAAATGCCTGCTCATTAGTACATTTTTCAGTGTTTTACCCACCATAAAAGAGTAGGTACCTATGGTAACCAGGTTTTTCTTTTCCTCTAAACCATATCCTTTTATGCCTCTGTACTTGCATTTAACATCATTAAATGATTGTGCATTTCTAGAATCGTTCTATGGAGAAATTGTCACAGATAGTTGCATAATGCATAGAGGCTGTATGCTTATCGAGTGCCAGACTTTTTCTGATTATTAGTGTCTTTAAACCTTAAACAGGCAAATGACCACACATTCTGACAAGAAAGAGATCGAAGAAGACACTTTTATTTAAACAGAAACTTTTATGTAAACAGAGAAAAGAAGTAGACTTTTGTTATTTTAAGTTTTTTTTTT
>NW_015532217.1:0-502 GCF_001515645.1 Sinocyclocheilus grahami
AAACAGAACTTTCAGAATCTGTAATTAGATATATTAATTTGGATTGATGAAAATTAATGCATGTAAATCAGGGGTGTCCAATCCTGCTCCTGCAGATTTTAGCTTCAACTAACTGTAACACACTTGCCTAGAAGTTTCGAGTGAGTCTGAAGACCTTGATCACACGTAGTGTAGAGGTCATTGTTGAGAGTGACTTTTCATATATTTATTCCAGATTGGCTGTATTTCCAGTGAACACCACTCTTCCTGACAGTATCACTCAGTGGGGGTTTCTAGCCATCAGTGCTTCACCTGAGACAGGTAAACAGCTCTGTTCTTGTCTGTCTATCTGTCTACCTGTTGTTTGTCTTGGCAGAGACAGAAGAATTAGATTATCTCTGGTTTTTGCATATACAACTGAACCACATGATGTACTGCAGGTTTCTGTGTAGCTGAACCATATAATGTCCGGGTGTGGAAGCCGTTCTTCATAGACCTGCGGCTGCCTCACTCAGTGTCCAGA
>NW_015532218.1:0-502 GCF_001515645.1 Sinocyclocheilus grahami
AAAAAAAAAAAAGAGAGCGCTCCCATGAACAGCACATTTATTCACCATTCAGCAGATAGCTTTCTATCTCTGTCCAAGCAATATAGATTCTGTTAGCATATACTCTTTCTATAGTACAATAATCATTTACACAAATATACACAATTTAAAATATAAACTTGTTCCAAAGTACAACATACTGTTTTTTTGTTTTGTTTTTTTTCACGACGTAGCGTTTTATTGAGGCAGTCCACACAATTTATTTTCTATGGTGGGTGAAGAGCACAGGCAACAGTTAAGCGGACACAATCGGCACAAACGGAAACAGAGACATGGAAGAGGATTCCTTGAGGATGGCCTACAGTACAGCTGGGCTGGATAAAACTCTTTGGATCATGCACTATCAGGCCTTTCTCTTTGCATTGACCGTGATTGTCGGTTGTTGAAGTTCATTGCTCTGATACGGTAATGTGTGTTCCTCTTAAAGTAACACTATGTTGTTATTGTATGTTTGTATGGCACA
>NW_015532219.1:0-502 GCF_001515645.1 Sinocyclocheilus grahami
AAGATGAAGTATTGTATGTGTGTAGCTGCATGTCACGTGACCGTGTGTTTCAGACGCTGTGAGCTTTACCCTGCTGCCGTCGGGTTTCTCCACCGTGAACACGTGGCTCCAGGCCTGAATGCCGGTGGTCTGGCGCTCACAGCCGCCCCTCCAGGTGAAGCCCGTCAGCGGCTGGTCCGTCCCTCCCAGCCACGCGTCTGAGCCCTGAGACACACAGAACACCAGCTCGGCCTCTGAGCTTCTGTGTGACGGTCCGTCTGAACTCAATAACACTCTCAACAGAACTACAAAAGAGTCTTTCAGATCAACACAAACCACCAGTGTTTCACAGTAAAGCTGCTCGATGAACACTAGCGTGTGACAGTCCTGCACTCAGGAATCTGGACCAGAACACTAAACACTAAACTACACGAGTCGTACTGTACGGTACATTTCACGTGCATCCATGATCGAAATTATAATGCATTCATGGAAAGCATATTGTGACCATTTAAAAAAAAAA
>NW_015532220.1:0-502 GCF_001515645.1 Sinocyclocheilus grahami
AAGTGTTTATTAACCTCATCATTCTCTTGGCCACCTTCATTAAAAAAGGCCGCAGTCCTTCAGGTTGTTTTTGATGATGACGTCAGTGACGGCGTCGAACACAAACTGCACATTCTTAGTGTCAGTCGCACAGGTAAAGTGGGTGTAAATTTCCTTGGTGTCTTTTTTCTTGTTGAGGTCCTCAAACTTGGTCTGGATGTAACTGGCAGCCTCATCATATTTATTGGCTCCTGTATAAAAACCACACAGAAAATATTGTCAGCAGATTAGAACATGCCGTTTTAGTTGCTTAAACCTAAGCTAAATAACCTTACAGTTATTATAATGCACTACACATTACATAAGAGCTCAAATGAATGTTCTGGGTTCAACTGAAACCTCATCGCCGCATTTGTGGGATGATTTTGACTAAGCAAAGACCTGAGTACTCAGGGAAGCAGATGGTGAGAGGGCTGCTTGTGATCTTCTCCTCAAACAGATCCTTCTTGTTGAGGAAGAGGAT
>NW_015532221.1:0-501 GCF_001515645.1 Sinocyclocheilus grahami
ATGGTCTTCCTCAGTGAAAGGCGCTTTAGCTGTATTGACACAGGTTATTATAATTCATTGAAAATTAAATCCCTGCAGGTTTTGGTGTTTTTTCTCTCTCTGACTTGATATAAAACTAGTACATCGTCTAAAATATGTAACTCCATCCAAAAATCATGTCTGGTGACTGTCTTTCAGCACTGGGGAATGACGTTACATAAGCCTTTTGAAGGCCAAAAAGAAAAATGCCTCTACAGCTGTTGATTTTGAAACTAAAATGGTACATTTAAGTGATGCATGGTGCACACTAAAAGGTCAGTTACTGATATTAGTTTCATGAGTTGTTTTGTGAACACATCCTTATAATATATCAATATGCACTGTTCAAAGGTTTTGGGTCGGTCAGTATCTTATGCTCAGCAAGGCTGCATTTATTTGAGCAAAATACAGCAAAAACAGTAATGTCGTGAAATATTATTATAATGTAAAATAAGAATTTTCTATTTAAATATATTTTAAAAT
>NW_015532222.1:0-501 GCF_001515645.1 Sinocyclocheilus grahami
AAAAAAAAAAAAATGAAAAAGATTTATGAATATGTGAAGAGTAGGTGTGCAAATGGATCTCAAGGCTATTGGTGTGGAATGAGATGAAAAGATGCAGATTTTGTAGGTTGTAAGCATGTTTTTGAGGAATGAGTCACTGTGCTTTAGAGTGTTTGTGAGCTGGCCCGGAGAGCACAAAATGAGTTTATGTGTCTGTAGGTCCTCCAACCTTAGTCTTGTGGCTCTGCTCTGTCCCCAAACCTCCACCTGAGGTATGCAGCTCTTTTGACACCACACAGAGAAATTCAGCCTGGTCCTCTGTTCCATAGCTGTAAGATGAGCCAATGTTCACCATCTTGAAAAGCAAGTAACAGCCGAGAGAGAGAGAGAAGTTCTTTCATCATGAGAGGTACTTGAGATTGGAGGAAAGGGGTAAGGAAATGAAGGAAAACATCAAGATGGATGCAATGCCTGGTCACCTGTGCCAAAACCATCTTCATTGCTTCCTTAGAGAGATTAGAG
>NW_015532223.1:0-501 GCF_001515645.1 Sinocyclocheilus grahami
TTTTTTCATAGTTTTTGATTGATTTACAATCCTCAACTTATATTATAATTTAACTTTATCTGCTTTGAACAGTGAAATCTAAAATCAATATTCAAATTTTTAAAGGAATTAAGTGAATAAAAGAAAGTATTAGATTTTTTAGTTTTGTTCTTGTAACACAGTTCAGGCCCGAAAGGACTAAATTAAATAAAATTTTATGAAATCATGTCTAAGTAGCAGTCATGTATGTTATTACATAGTTTCGGTGTAAGGAGGGGAATTCAGTCTCATGAACAAGTTTGCATGCATCATCCATTCGCTTACCACTCACTTGCATGCTCTTAGCGAATGGCAAACTGTTAAACCAATCACACTGACTGCTCTCAATAATGTGGACTAACTAGTTTTATACTTGTGTTTTGTAAGGTTAGAGTGAGACATTCATGATGTGTTACAGTATGTCATGTACTCCTAAATGATAACTGTGAAAACAAGAATTTCCTGTTTATTTGACGTGCATAC
>NW_015532224.1:0-501 GCF_001515645.1 Sinocyclocheilus grahami
CAGGTCCTGATATCTAATGCAGTGTTGCTTCTCAAGTAAATGTATTTTGTTTCAAGAATCTTTATACATTTGATTGTAAAATAATACATAGGTTTTCATTAGGAATGGGATTTTTGATGTGGGTAATTGATAGTAAAGCTCATATGCATGTGATTCTTCACTGTGAAGTCCGTTCTGGAGATTCCCTTGTGCTTCATCAAGCAGCTAACCGGCCTGTGCTGGAAGATCAGAGGCGTTTAACAGCACGCTTCAGCCCGACTCCATCTGCTCCGTCAGAACCACGCTAAATGCATTATTCACACTCCTAAAGAAATGTCACAGGATTTGTGTAAATAATTCAGTGTATCTTCGGTTACTAAAGCAATCGGTAGCTACACGCTGATGAAAATAGATATGTTAGAGGCCTGTTTGATTTGACTTATTAGCACTTAAGTGGTTTCTGTATACTAGAGGATAAAGTGCAACAAATCAGTTTCATTATCAGTAGCCTACTGTCTTATT
>NW_015532225.1:0-501 GCF_001515645.1 Sinocyclocheilus grahami
CCTGATTCACTGCAGGCCCATCACGTAATCCCCTGACCGTGGGCTTGCCAAGGCGCTGATTTTCCCTGGAAATACAGGCGCTTGTGTAGCACTTCTCATCTCTTTAGCTCAGCGGAGAGGCTTGGCTGATAGATGCTTTATTGAATCTGCCGCTGGGCTCCTTGACAACAGTGAGGAACGAGTGGGTGTCTCGCTATTAGTTCACAATAAGAACACAGTGTCAGCACAGTCAGCGGGCGGCAATCAGCTCCGTCCGTATTTCCAACCCTGTTGATGCAGGAAGAATAGCGCCTGAAGCGGCTAGCATCGTTAGCGGCCCACCAATGCAAACCCGATTCTTCGCTGCCATCATATTTCCTGTGTGTTTCAAAACATCTCTCATGTCAGTGTGTGGGCTGCCACATTTCATACATGGATAGTCAGGCTTACACAATCTGTTTGTGCAGTTGATGATAGCTTATCGCTTAACGGATGCGACAGGAATGCATGCTAAGGGTTTGC
>NW_015532226.1:0-501 GCF_001515645.1 Sinocyclocheilus grahami
TTATATGTTTTGTTATAATATAACAATAAAATAATAATATTAATAATTATTATTATTAAATACTAACATTTTATTTTACAGTGCAATATGATTACTGCAATAGTAAGAGTTTTTATTGATTTGTTTATTGATATATTTAAAATAAAGTAAAATAATATTTTAATAATAATAATAACAAAATATTAATTTTACTTTATTAATTATAACAATTAAACAAATCAATAAAATCTTACTATTGCAATAATCATATTAAAAAATTAAAAAGTCTGTATTTAGTAATATTATTAATAATAATAATAATAATAAATTCTGACTTTTTATTTTACAGTGGAACAGGATTAATGTAGTAGTAACTTATTATTTAAATAATAAATATATAATTAATATTTTGGATTTTGGTTATTATTAAATACTAACGTGTTTATTTTACAGTATGATAGGATTACTGCAAATATAAAATTTCTTTATTGTTATAATAAAACAATAAAATGAAGTTATTAT
>NW_015532227.1:0-501 GCF_001515645.1 Sinocyclocheilus grahami
TATATATATATAAATATATATATATGTAAAGATTTTTTTATATTGTAATTATTTATTTTATACATATTATATTCTATACAAAATAATAACAAAAAATATAACATTTTATAATATTTATTTTATTGTATATACAATAAAAATAAAATACAACATTTTAAGTTAAGTTATATATACCATTTTATATATTTATATGCATATTTTTATATTTTATATACTTTTTATTAATTTATTTATCTTTTAAGTGGGTTTTAATTGAGGCTGTAAAGATAGCTACAGCTAATATAGCTTTACACTGCAGCACGGCACTGAAATGTTTTATTACTTTTATACCAAAAAAACTGGAACACTGGATTGCCCAATCAGAAGACACAAGCAAAACCATCAGTTTCATAAAATAGCATAATAACAGTCAAACGTCTGAGATGCAGGTTGTTGACCTGAGCTCTTGGTGCTGGATGCGGAGCTCGGTCTGCGCAGGGATCCCGTCCGCCGCACCGATGA
>NW_015532228.1:0-501 GCF_001515645.1 Sinocyclocheilus grahami
AAATTATAGTTTATAAAAATATATATAAATTGTAAAATAGTTTAAAATTCTAAAAAAAAACGACAATATTTCATTATTTATTTTAAATTAACATTTACAATTCCAAACATTTATAATTCTAAAATGAAAAAAAATAAAAAATAAAAATCGCATGATTTAAATAAGATATAAAAAAGAGAGAATGTAAAATATCAAAATATAAAAAAAACACATTTTATTTTATAACAATTATAAAACATTAAAAATTTACGTTTAACCTAAAAATACATAGGTGTAAAATGGTAAAATTACAACATTTAAATAACATATTATACTCATTAAAGCATTTAGCAACATAATTAGACGATTTAAAAGAAAGACAGTAAATGCATAAAACATGAATTCTTTTAATCCAAGTAAAAAGCTGAGAATATGTGGTGGAATGGCTTTTGGACACATCGGATGGTTTGTGGCGAGCCTCACCTGGTTGAGCTGACCCATGGGTGACCCGGAGATGTTAAC
>NW_015532229.1:0-501 GCF_001515645.1 Sinocyclocheilus grahami
AATAATAATAATAGTGCTTAAACAGAAAGATTGCAAAAATTAAGAAGAAACGGGGTCTTACCTTTTCTTCTTAATGGTATACAGAGCAAAATATTGATGGTAAAACTGACTGTACACAGCACTGCAAGGCCAATTAAAATAAAATGTTGCATCCTCTCACTATTAAATTCATCTGAAACACAAGAAACATTGTGCAACTTTATGAATTTAGAGAGTGGGTTCAAAAATATTTTGTAAAATTAAGTTTATTACCCACTATTTGTCACTGTTCAAACACATAAAGTACTACACATACTACTGTACATAACTTATTGCATGTTGAATTAAATTGTAAATTATAGTCCTGCATGGATATGATTATAAAGGGCATGACATTTATGTTTGATGTTTATTTGATTGTATTGGCCAATTTAAAATCTATTTGGATTTAAAGCTAAAATGCTAAAGTTTCTTAAAATTAAGAAACTTTGTATACTATGTATATATATATATATATATATA
>NW_015532230.1:0-501 GCF_001515645.1 Sinocyclocheilus grahami
CATACTTTATGCGGACCCCCTGGCCTTATGTCAAGGACCACTAGGACCCCTGGTTGAGAAACACTGGTGTAATCTGCAACAACTTAAGATGCTTTAAGCAAATAAACATACAAATGAAAACAAAACCATGAAAGTCTTGATAAAGATCAATTATTACTTTCCAGGCAGGTGGCTGAATGCGTTGGTCAGGGGTTTGCAGTTCCTGATATCTACAGCACTTTTAGCAGCAGCCTGGAAGAAATAAAGTTAACGTTAGTTTGATCAAATTTGAGTACAGTGGTTATAGCATTTATGACAAAAACACTAAATGTGGCACGATATCACGTGGTTTCCAGACACAAGTCACACCAAAGTACAGTGAAAACGTTATTTTTATTCATGTAACATAGTAATCCCATGTTTTTCATTTAGTAACACGGTATTTCCATCATAGTACCACATTATGTCCTCCACAAACACCATCATCTGTTTTAAAGTATTCACTAACAAATTACTGTACAC
>NW_015532231.1:0-501 GCF_001515645.1 Sinocyclocheilus grahami
ACACACACACACACACACAAGCTCATTTGCATGCCAGATGAGCAAGCACCCCGAGCTTCAGAGGGGTTAAGAATAATGATACACACACAGTTCACAACATGCATTTGACCTCACACACATTCAATGTACAGTAAGCCACCAGGAATCCCTCTGAGAATGTTTTCATCATATCAAGCATGAACTTTCAAACAAGATCCACTCAGGCAAGATAAAAAGCCAGTATACTCACTGTTTCATCACACTAGACTAAAAAAGGGCTTTAAGTGGAAGAGTAGAAAGGTATGCAACATGGTTACATAAGAAAGGCTGGGGGCACGAGTAATATGGTGAAAAGGTAGAGGAAGGATATGAGGGAAATAAAAGACAAAATGTTAAGAAGAAAGAGCTAGAAAACCAGGAGGAGGATGCATCAACAAAGATTTTGTAGGCTACGCTTCACTAGAGAACTACAGGCATGATATTGCCTAGGAGGCATGGGCACTTTATCAAAATGAGTAATCT
>NW_015532232.1:0-501 GCF_001515645.1 Sinocyclocheilus grahami
GGTTGAAGCTGTGCCAGTCGCTCTGGCAATGCCAGCCGTACCCATTGTCAGGCCCATCATTGGTACAAACACCTACAGAGAGGTATTAATTATTTCTCAATTATAACTCAGAAAAATATCCCTAATATTTTACGTTGTATATTTTTATAAGCTGAGATCCAAAAATGTAAGACTATTAGTGAAAAGGTTTTTTTTAAGCATTTTTTTAATTTATTTACAAATTATTCAAATGTACTTGTTTATTTTTAATGACACATTTTTACATTTCATTGTTCATTTGATTTAAATATATATTGCTTGAAGCATTCATCGATTCTTTGTTTCACAAGCTTTTTTTTTTCCGTAGGTCCAGCAGAGTTTGGAGGCAAGAGCTGTCACTTTTGTTGGTCCTCCACCTACATTTGTTGGTCCTGGTACATCTATATAAATCCACATTTTCTCATTACACACTTTAAGACAAAGTTATATATAGAAATGAGCTGACAATCATCTGTTATTTAT
>NW_015532233.1:0-501 GCF_001515645.1 Sinocyclocheilus grahami
CAGACTAACTAAAGTTGAAAAAGCATAATAGGACCCCTTTAAAGACATCAAATAATGGCATCACTTTCCAACAAATGTTTATAAATTATTACTCTCCATGGAATTACATTATAGATGCATAAAATTCAGCCACAGCTGAAAATTCAAAAACACAATTCTTTTTCATTATAAAATCCTTGTTGATGAGACTGCAATACATCAAACCTCGCATTCAGCTTTAGTGGCCGGTCCCAGTGTCCCCCTGACTCTGTCCTCTAGATGAATATCATGAATGAAGGTGAAGCCCTCCGGCTGAGGGAAAAAGGCCTCCTCTCTCTGTCCAAAGTTGAATTCCACAGCACAGTTCTTCACCAACACGTGTGGGAAAAGAGCACGCCCGGCCAGTTCCTCTCGAGAGACACGGAAACATGGGCCCAAACACTTGCCATTCTTGGAGAACGCCATTTCTACTTCTTCACTGCTCTCAAAGTCCTATGGAAAACAATCCGAGTGGGAAAAAAA
>NW_015532234.1:0-501 GCF_001515645.1 Sinocyclocheilus grahami
CAAGCTCCCAAGCTCCTTCACAGGAGGGAGTTGGTAAGAGTTCACCTGTAGTGCTGCCGACAAATCTTCCCTAACATTGTGAATGTTCTTGTGTCCATTTTAGTACCTGTATTACTGTGTGTATGAGGTCTGTAACCCAGCGCTGACTTTTGTTTGGTGTTATATTTACTAATTACTGTGAGTGTGTGAGTTGCTGCTGTAATCCAGTTTCTCTAAGAAGGCTCAATGCTTTACGGCTTTGTTAGACTGATCACACCCAAAGTGTTGTACATGGAAGTGCTGCAATCAAATGTAATTTATTGTCATGATCAAACTTGTTTCTATGCAATGTGATGAAATCTGAGACTTTGTTTGAAGCATTTCATTATGCTAGCCATATTTTATTTAATATATTAATATCATTTTGTATTTATTAAAATGAAAAAATAAAATAAAATGTAATATAAAATATTAAATAATAAAATGATTTGCAAAAAATAAATAAAATAATTATAATAATAA
>NW_015532235.1:0-501 GCF_001515645.1 Sinocyclocheilus grahami
TCTAAATTCTGCTGATGATTACATTACTGCTCTAACATAACACTTCATTTCCGTTTCAACTAATGAGAAATTAACTTCTGTTCTGCTTGGTAGTGATCGTCTCTTTCACTTCCACTTGAGTTGTGTATATAGTGCATATTTAAAGTAACAATGCAATACATAATATCATATTCATTCATTCATTCATTAAATCAATCATCATTCATTCATGCATTTATGTCTTTTATCTGGTGTAGTTGTGGTTGTGATTTTTAACTTTGAGCTTCTAGCAGCTGACAGATGAGAGGATGCATTATGGTGCTTTCTTCTCCATTTTAAATCTAGTGTAGTTTTGTTCATTGTGTTTTTGATGATGCTGACAGATATGCGCGTCTATGGACCCAATTTTGAATGAAGGGATCCTTTACAGGTCAATATGTAGTTTATAGGACTACATTTTTAGGCTGCCCCGGATCAGGAGGAGTTTGTTTCTTCATCAGGTTTGGAGAAATGTAGCATTGC
>NW_015532236.1:0-501 GCF_001515645.1 Sinocyclocheilus grahami
ATATCATAACAAAAATAAACTCCGGTATTCGGTATGAACCGGTATACCGCCCAGCACTACTTGATTTAATGTTTAGACACTTATGCTGGAAAACAAGACAAAAGCACTAAGTATGATAATCAATTTTTCTGTTATGTAGACCATCTCAGGTCATCGTTTACAGTTTAGACACAGTGCAATCTTACTTTTAAAATCTGATTATTTAATAGAAATACTGTTCCAGGGGCTATTTCTACCTGATCAGTGTAAGTTGCCATGAGAACCTCATCAAAATGAGGTTTTTCCTTTTTTTGGGATGGAACAGGATGGCAGGAAAACCCTGGAGAACCAGGTGAAGAGGCTGGAGATGGTGGAACGGAGAGAAACTAAACTCAAAGAAGACATTCAGACCAAGTCGCAGCAGATCCAACAGATGGCCGACAAAATCATGGTAAGCCTGAGACGCGAGTGAGCACTGAACTCCCGCTGATTTACACATTCTGTGTCTTAAACACACACACA
>NW_015532237.1:0-501 GCF_001515645.1 Sinocyclocheilus grahami
CGCTGTAATATAGAACATTGTATACTTGCACTATTTAGAGCATGCATTTACAATGTAGTTGAGTTGTAATCAACATATGGGTCATTTAGTGACCGCCTCCTGTCTCTCAGGACTTTAGAAGCAACAGGTGCACTCAGCATCTGGAATAAGTAGCACACAGGAATGATTTGGTTAGTAATTGGCTTCTTGACTTTTAGCTCCCATCCAAAAGTTCCTCCGCTTTAATTGACTCTTCTGCCGGTGGGGGCACAGGCGGCGTGCAGCAGCGTGGGCGCCTGTCCTCGTTTCTCTCGTGGTTATTTAAACCCTCTGTGTCAGCCGAGAGATTAGAAGGCTGTACGGAGCCATCAATAACAGCGTTTCTGTACCCGTCTCCCGGGCCGGCGCTGACGATAGAGGGAGCAGAACCGTTGCTTGGTAACGGACGGATGGTCTTATTCACGGCAGAATCACCATTCTGATGAACTGCGCCCATTTTTTCTCCCACAGACTGGCACACGT
>NW_015532238.1:0-501 GCF_001515645.1 Sinocyclocheilus grahami
ATACACAGACAGGAAAAGGAGAGCGAAACCTGTTTCTTTCCAGGTCAAGGAACAAGTAAGAATTAGAAAGCCAGATCATGTTCATGTTCAGTATACCTTACCTTTGTTGATTCGTGAAAAGATTGGACCAAGTTCGTTCTTGCTTAGTGATGGAAAGAAATGGAATGGACTGAGATTGACAAAATTTCCAGATCAAATTGAAAAAACGGTTCAGGGATCAAATCTGCCTGCTCAAAACTGCCCAATCACTCTCAGGAGAAGTGAAAGAGGAGTTAAACCACCGGTGTGGCTGAAAGATTTCATAAAGCAGTGATTCAAAAGATGACATGATTGTGAAAAAAGGGGTGAAAATCACATGTACTTGTTCTATTGTGTTAAAGGTACTGGATTGATATTACAGATTTTATTGGTATTTAGAATGGTATTTCTAAATAATACTGTTAGGTTAATTAAGAGTTTAACCGATGACATTTACAGTAATGCATAATGTTCTTGTATGCT
>NW_015532239.1:0-501 GCF_001515645.1 Sinocyclocheilus grahami
CGATGCTTTTTGTTTTTGTCAACGATAAACGTAAACATCTAAAGTCACTTTTTCAGCAAAAGTGCGACGTTGTATTGCCTCGAGTCATGTATTTACGCGTCAAGCCGTTCTGCGCGTAGTTTCACAATCACAGTCGTTTGTGCTGTTCGTTTGTCCAATGAGCTGAGAGCGCGATGCGCGAGACAACGAGGAAGTACACGAACTGTAACCTGAACAACTGTGAGGGTTCAGATATAGCTTGCTATAGATTTGAAGTGGAGATTGTATGCATGTGTCTTTAGTATTCAAAGTGTTCCTCTTCACAGTGATTATTCGTTCTCATGTACGATGTTCTTCTGTGTGTCTGTGTTCAGTGTGTCGGCATGGAGCATCTGTCCGCGGCGCACGCGCGCTTCTCTCTCAGTCTCTTCCAGAAGATCTCTGAGGGACACGCGTCAGTGAATGTCTTCTACTCTCCTCTCAGCATCTCTGCTGCTCTCTCGATGCTGTCTCTCGGAGCTG
>NW_015532240.1:0-501 GCF_001515645.1 Sinocyclocheilus grahami
AAAAAATGAATTTGATTTTCAAAAGTTGAATTTGCGACAGCTTAATGTAACAGTTTTGACAACATGTCAGTCTCTGAGTAATGTCATTTATTTAAGACACAAAAAAACTTCAGTAAAATAAGCACGTCTTATAATAACCAAAAATCAAGTTCACTCCTTATGCATGTTATCACGTCCGTCAAAAACTGGTTGGCGGTTGGAATATTAGAACTAAAAACATCCACATAACACTCTGATGGGCATCGATCACGTCACTGAATACTTGCTAAGAAATAAATAATTATTACCTATGAAAATGGCAGCCTGAGTGGCTTCAACATGCTGTCTGTCAGGAACCATAACATACCTAACACACATGAGTATACATTTGTTCTTCACTCTCTGAAATTGACAGGTGGTTTAACTTTTCTCAACTTCTCAGTTGTTTACAAGATTAAGGCAATTATCAAAGTTTGATAACTTGGACAACTGGTACATTGTACACGATTTGTTGCATTTAAT
>NW_015532241.1:0-500 GCF_001515645.1 Sinocyclocheilus grahami
CACACACACACACACACACACACACACACACACACGTAGTGACTGGTGCTGTTCCAAATCTAGCAAACTGCTTACATAGGCAGCTTACTTTCTAAGGCAACATCGTGGCCCATATAGAATCTCATTAGTGACTGATTTGGAATGCTCAGTTTGATGTGTTGCTAAGGTAACAGTGCAGCTAAAAAAAATTGTAGCAAACACATATACATAGAAAATGCACTACTGTATAAGATAAAGCATCAATTAAAATGTTCAATATTATAAATTAAGTACTTTCTTCTTTCAACATCAACATTTTTTTCAAAAAAAAAAAACTTGTTACTGAAAAATGTCTATAATGAATCTTCCAACATAGGGCAATGACAGTATGTATATTAACAATATTTTGGGACAAACATATATTGTAATTCATAAGAAAATTCTGTAGGGCTGGGTATCGGTCAAAAAATTGATATCGATACCTTGACTTCGATACCAGTTCCTGAACGATACTTTTTTCG
>NW_015532242.1:0-500 GCF_001515645.1 Sinocyclocheilus grahami
ATGCCCTGGGGGTAAGCAGATTTTTGGGTGAACTATCCCTTTAAGGATGTGAATCTTTGGGTAGACAGCAAAATGATTTGATTGACGATTCATAGGTTTCTGATTCGAATCAGGAACAAATTTTGCTAATTCAGAATGATTCAGTTTGATCTGATTCCCAATATGATTCGAAGTAGTACTTTAAAAGTTGTAGTTTTTAAAAAAAGCATTCATAGGATTATGTACATTTTTCTATTAATCTGTGTTTGGTAAGAAAAAGAAAATGACACTTATGAACTACTTAAGATTGTTTATTGCAAGCAACACATTAAATCTGTGCATACTGGCCATATATATAACAAAATAACAAAGAATGCGATGTGCCATTAAAATGTTCATAAAATAAAATGTTCAATAATCCATATTTTGAAATGATTTTATTTATCATAGTTTTCTTAGTCTGTAAATAACCATTTTAAAATGTTAAAGTATAAGATTTGTCATCGATGCATCAAGAAAAC
>NW_015532243.1:0-500 GCF_001515645.1 Sinocyclocheilus grahami
AGAGAGAGAGAGACTATTTTGTCTCTTTCTCATCTCTCCAGAGGCTAATGCCAAAGAAAAGGATCAGTCGAAGAAAGAAAAGAAAGTCATATATGCTAAACACATTTGGTGTGGTGGAATACTGGCTTCTCTGCTGGCTAGTATAAAAGATCAAACGTTTTCAAGTTATGTAACAATGTTAGGCTAAAATCAAAGCCATGTCGTTTGAAATGTAAATTAGCCTGTGAATTACAATTACCGTTTGCTTTAAAGCAAGATATATTTGGCGTACTACGTGTGTTTTCCTGAAGCTTAAAACCTATAAGCTAATAAAAAGCACTTAGCTCTGCACATATATGCATGTGCACTAGCCCACCTCATGTTTTCTAGAGATAATTGTTCTGCTAACTCTGCTGACTGAGATAGAACAGGACACGGCAGACAGGAAAACATAAAGGCTAATGCGACGCTTATCATGGCACGATTATGCAATCCTAAACACTTTCCCAGTCTGAGGGACT
>NW_015532244.1:0-500 GCF_001515645.1 Sinocyclocheilus grahami
AGTCTGGATTACTTGTGGATTATTGTGATGTTTTTATCAGCTGTTAGGATCTCTCATTCTGACAGCACCCATTCACTGCAGAGCATCCATTGGTGAACAAGTGATGCAATGCTACATTTCTCCAAATCTGATGAAGAAACAAACTCATCGACATCTTGGATGGACTGAGGGTGAGGACATTTTCAGTAAATTATAGTTTCTTTAACAGCTCTATTTTTATTTGACGCATGTCTTCCAGCAACAACTGCTGTATGCGATTACATTTACTGCTAATAGAATATATTCAGAAAATATTTCATATTTTATTTTCCCATTTACAATATTTACCAAATAAATATTATAATATAAAAAAATATCAAGTATCACAGCCATGACCTCAACTGACATTGAGGGAGCACCATAGTGGAATGCATCTTCCCCAAAATTAGTTGTCAATAAATATGTTTCATTATAAGATTATTTAAAGGGGTCATATGATGCAATTTAAATTTTTCCTTTCT
>NW_015532245.1:0-500 GCF_001515645.1 Sinocyclocheilus grahami
TATTTGTTAAATATAAAAACAAAATATATAGTGTGTTTGATTGGTTCAGACGCTACAAATACTAACAGTGATGCTTGCATTAGCGTGCCCTGGAAAACAAAGAAATATTATAAGCAAGAGAGGAAAACTATAAGAGACAGAGAAGTGCTCACCACGGTGAAGTTCATGACCTTTAGAATCCAGATGGTCAAGGCTAGGTTGACAATCATGGTGACGAGTAGGAGGAGGATGAAGAAATAGAGACAGCGCTTTCGCCAGCCATAAATGCCCACCGGGTACACAGTAGCACATCCCGGCCTTTGGAGGGGGTTTGGCTGAGATGCCAGGATGTACTGCTCCTGAGTCATCTATCAAGAAAGAACAAAAAGAGATTGAATTGGTTTCACATTTCTTAATGTTCACAAGTCTTTCTTCTTTAATGCAGTTGTGGTGGCTTACAAGAGGAAGAAAGCAACAACTTCCAATGCACATTGAACAAATACACTTTAAATGTATAAATG
>NW_015532246.1:0-500 GCF_001515645.1 Sinocyclocheilus grahami
GTGTGTGTGTGTGTGTGTGTTGCACATGTTGTGAGTCGTGTAACGGTGAGCGATTTTGAGCTGTTTTGACAGAGATTCATCAAAGACGGCGGCGAGGTGCCATATAGTGAATTGCTATAGCAACAGGAGTGTTGGGTGTAATGAAAGCCGACTGGCACAGAGACACTGGCGCCGCTCCATCATACAGAATAATCTTCTACAAGACACACTGTTACCTGCCAGTGTCGCGCGCTTGAAACGCTGCCGTCACACAGTGATGTGAAGCCTTCCTCGTCCTCGTAGTGAGCACAGATTCAGGCACTCGCTCATCCTTGATCCAATAAACATGATGACTGAGTTAACTATGGTATATAGTTAATAGAAGGGATTTCAACCAAAAAAATGACTTTTTCCCAAACGTATCTGACTTATTTTCTTCTGCAGAGCACAGTGGATAATAAGAGTAAATACATTTTCCATAATGGAATGTTGCAATAAATTAATAAAATGTTGCAACAAAA
>NW_015532247.1:0-500 GCF_001515645.1 Sinocyclocheilus grahami
CTCATTGAACCGGTTCAAAAAGCCGATTAATCGGTTCCTGACGTCGTCAAGCAATAGCGTCTCTACTGTACTTTACTTTTAGTCAGACTTGTCCCTGTTTGTTACTGAGAACATTGATAAGGATTTTTCTTTACTTTGGGAAAAAGTTTTGTTTGGAATTGTTAATGGGAAAAAAGAACATTTACTGAAAAACAAAATATACATACTTAATCTTCTTATTTTATTAACCAAATGTTATATACATAAATGTACATTTTCAGGTCAAAAATCACTTTTTTACGTTTTGCTTGCTGAATTGCAGCATTACTTTGGGACTATCTTTAACTCGTGTAACAAGAAGGCTTTAAAAACAATTTAAATTTGTAATTCTTTTAATCTTTTCCTTTGATGTGATCTTTTGTGATTAATTATATACCCGTCTTGTACCCTGTAGTTTTATTTTTCTTGTTGTTGTTTTTTCTTTCTTATTATTTCTTTTGTTCTACATTGTGACTGCTTTT
>NW_015532248.1:0-500 GCF_001515645.1 Sinocyclocheilus grahami
CCAGAAAGCATTCTCAATTATCCATCAATATTGGTAAATGGTGGTAACTATTCAGTTTTCTTACCCTCTGATGGCATACATAATTGCCGTTTTGGCATGTTTTGCATGATTAAATATGCAAATGCAAACCAGAATATCAAGATAATATTTGGATAGAAACCACGTTAATGACAAGTGTAAAGTGAGCCACACTTCAGCCAATTCTCCCCAGCAGGTGTAACTTATCACTCCGGTCTGCCAATGACCCTTAACAACCAATGCAAACAACCAATTATTCCATATTGCCAGATGTGGTGTTTTGGAGAGAAAATACTACTCTTCTTGCCTTTCTCAGCTGCTCGCTCATGCATGAGATCTGATATGTTTGAAAACTGTAAAAATGACTCTGATGTGTTTGCAGCAACATCTATCACCTCCAATATTTTTACAGTGAGTGATCGCAGATAGGGCTTCTGGGTTCCCTTTCATGGGAACTTCGAACTGCGTCCTCAAGGGGTCGC
>NW_015532249.1:0-500 GCF_001515645.1 Sinocyclocheilus grahami
ATTTACACCTAGGATGGCTTGAGGGTGAGTAAATCATGGGGAAATGTTCATTTGTGGGTGAACGATCCCTTTAAGGGTATAAAGTGTACATTAAAGCTATTTTGAGGCATGAAAAAATATTTTTCACTTAGGAAAAAACTTTGAATATATAATTTTGATTGTCAAAAATGAGTTTTAATGGATAAAATTTGAGACTGCAAGGAGACTTTAAGAATATACAGTATATTATTAGTTAAGTTTTAGCAAATGAGGACTTTATTAGTCAAAAATTTGCATAATAAAGACCAAATATTGTTAGGAAATCAGGCTGGATTTCAGTTGTTTCATAATATTTTTTTTCTTTAAGAACAGGTGAATAAAAGACACACAAAGCCACGGCATTGTGATTATATGTGTATATTCCTGGAAGGACAGGAAAATCGGTCACGTTATAATCTCGATGATCTTTTCTGAGAACAGATGCACGCTCAGCTCAGACATTTTCTTTTCAAACTTGCTTC
>NW_015532250.1:0-500 GCF_001515645.1 Sinocyclocheilus grahami
TATAACATATATATAGAGTTTAAGAATTTATTAGGCTTAATTATAAAGATGTGCATAATATGCTAGTATAAAATTGTATAATCATGTGTAGCTAACAAAATCGGAGATTATTGTGTATTTTCCTCCTTCGGTGCATTACTAGGTTTTTCACATAATATGCTGGCAGCAAACATTTCTTGCGATTTATGTTAATTGTATAAATTAATAATTCCATTTTAAGTTTAATTTAATATTAGTTAAAATAAATAAGAATTACATTCAAAGTTTAGAACCAAAATATGCATTATTGCAGTTGCATTTTCAGGATTAACAGGCAGCTGCAGTTCAGGAGTCTGTGGAGAAGAGCATTACTGTAGAGCAATCAGTAATGCCAGAATCATGGATTCAATCTCAGGTAATGCTTAACATGACTGAAAATGTATAGGCTACGGAAATGCAATGCAAGTTGCTTTGAATACAAGTATACAGGTGTATCTCAATAAATTAGAATGTCGTGGAAA
>NW_015532251.1:0-500 GCF_001515645.1 Sinocyclocheilus grahami
GATCGAATCTTAAATTGTCTGATTCGGTCTGATACCCTACAATTACTATATTAGAAAATTAATTTGATTATTATTATTATTAAATGCTGTTTTTATTTTGCAGTAAAATAGTATTACTACTGAAATTTGCAAAGACTGCAATTTAATTATTATTATTAAATGCTGTTTTTATTTTGCAGTACAATAGTATTACTACTCATTTATTATTGTTATTATTTTGTCATTGTTATCACTAGTAGTAGTATATTAGTATTAGTATTGTTGTATAGTCTTATTGAATGTGTTCCAAAAACAACAGTCATGACTCTCACTGTGTTACTGAATTCTCTCGTTATTGATAAGTGTAACACTTTATTTTAAAGTGACATGTACTTATTTGAGTAATAACAGTAAAGTATGCCTGATTACAAACAACTAACCCTTAACCAAACCCTTACCTTAACCGTAACCCTTTAGTAAGTACACATAGCTAGTTAATATTACTTTTAATATTACAACAT
>NW_015532252.1:0-500 GCF_001515645.1 Sinocyclocheilus grahami
AAGTCTGTCACGGTTTATCAATTTAATGGATCCTTGCGGACTAAATTATTTATTTTTACGGACCCCAAATTTTTGAATGATAGTGTAATATCATTAAATCACCTCTGAAACCCCCAACTGCATAATGTTTATCTAAATAGCATTTCTGTCCACCTTTTGATGTTTTTCTGTATTCTGCCAATTATTCCTGTGGAATGACTCCCAAATTCCATTTGAAAAGAATCTGAAGCTGGTGTGTTTTGACAGGTCCGAGTGTGTCCTGTCCTCCTCATCTGTTCCAGTGTGGTAGTTCAGGGTGTGTGGACCCGTCTCAGCTCTGTAACGGGGTCACTAACTGTCTGGACGGTTCTGATGAGGGCGGGACCTGCCAGACAGACACATGCTCTGAACAGTCAAAGTGTGCACAGGACTGCCACAGCACACCTACAGGCACGGTATGAAGTCCTCTTTCTGTTAATGTTAGAAAATGTCTGCTTTGAATATTAAAAACTACCAGTCAT
>NW_015532253.1:0-500 GCF_001515645.1 Sinocyclocheilus grahami
TGATCAGCAGTTTGAAGAGGTGATCGTAGTCGCGGGCCATGCCGGTGGTGGGAGGCTCAAACCCCGCGCCTTCGCTGCAGCTTCGCGCCTCTCTCTCTCCAGCCGAACGCTTGGCTGGAACCCGTCTGACGTCCCGCTCGGATAAGCGCGGACAAGTTCCCCCCGGTAGACGCCGAATGCAGCGGGTTTGTCGTCGGGGTTTGGCGGTGTCAGCAGTCACTCGTTCATTACCGGAAACGGCGCTTCCTCCTGCTGCACAGAGCGGCGGACGACCAATCAGAGCGCGCCGACGCCACATGACGTAACAGCCGTCAACAAGCCCGATACAAAGTATCAAAGGCATTTTGGGACTGTGCTAATTCTAAAGTGTTCTGGGTTGACTTTTCCAGTTTTATTACTTTACTTAACTTTTGTATAACCCCAAAAATTGTGTTTTTTGGTTACTCCTTGAATTCAGATCTTTCTCAGTGTAAATGTATTATTAATCTATTGCTATATCT
>NW_015532254.1:0-500 GCF_001515645.1 Sinocyclocheilus grahami
ATTTGTTCCTGTACTGAGGGCACAGTGTTTTTTTGTTTCACTTTGTAGGTCATCTTCATCGCATGATACAGCCTGACTGACAGATCCATCCTCATCTTTCAAATACCGTATATCCATATTCTGTGGCTCTGTAAGTACGCCTTCACTTCATGCCATGTGTTTTTCCCCTTCATCAGTTGTTATATCTATTAAATTCACAGACTAATTGGGATCTGATGCCTTAACATCACGGATCAAACACTCATTACATCACAGATTTTAAGCTTGTGTCTGTACATAATCACCTGCTTATTGGGTTGTGCTCAATCCGAGATAAAACACACATTCATTCTTCAACCTTTTATCATGCAAAGAGCCAGTCTGTTCAAACATGGTCTACTTTCCTGAATGACTGCATTAATAACAAATTGTACTTTTGATCATCATATAATGGCATATTATAGCTTTAACCCTTCTATGGTAATCTGTAAAGAATAGACTATAAATACCACATAGTTTTT
>NW_015532255.1:0-500 GCF_001515645.1 Sinocyclocheilus grahami
TTTGCAGTTAGACAGGAACTGCTTCAGAGAGCACCACATTTAAATTACTGGATTGAAGGATCCAAAAACGCCTGGAGAACTTGGGTAAAACAAATGTCTCCTGAGTGAAAACTGTGCAATCTAGTGTCCCAAAAAGACTTGTATATATGTATTATAGTTCCTTTTTCAAGACTGAGGCATTAGATTCTTTCGTTCATGAGTTTTCAGATTTTTTCTAAATAAAAAGCAGTTAAATTTCTTCCCGTTTTTTAATTTTTTGTCTATTTAAATTCTATTTACTAACTCACCACACACAATAATGTACAATAACTGTAATTTCCTGAAAGCCAATCATTTTCTGAAAAAAATGACACCTTACACTTGAAGATACCACATTGTGTTATAATTTTATACTCAAAAAACCAAAATGAGTGAAAACGGCCTATTTTAGCTTTAGGTTCTAAAGGGTTAAAACCAAAACATTCGGTAACACTTTACTTGAAGGGGTGTGCATAAGACTG
>NW_015532256.1:0-500 GCF_001515645.1 Sinocyclocheilus grahami
TTATATTATGTATCGCATCGTAATGCATATTCTTGTATTATCATAGTTTATTTGCTTATTTATATATTTATTTTCCATTAATCTGTAATAAAAAATCATTTCTTCATTATTACCATTTAACTGAACACAAGAATCTGAATTAGTATTCGTCATAAGCAAAACAATTTTGGTTGACTGTATCTAAACTGCCCTTCAGTCTGTTGCAGATAAGTTTTTGATTTTGATTTATTTTTTATTTTTTTAAAGCCATGTCGTTCTCTTCTAAGGGTTTTTCCTTTCCTCATCAATATCTGTGATTTAGTTACTTAATTTTTTTCTTAGCATAGCTAAGGCTCAGCAGCTCTTTAATAATTGCAGAGTTTGTGGAGTCAGTGGAGGTTTTGCGTCGCTGCTTTTGCCTCTTCTATCTTCTACCGATTCCCCATTGACTTTGTACATATTCATGTGTGCAGGGAGACGATTTCACAAGACTCGGAAGTGAACTTTTGAAGTGTCTTGTG
>NW_015532257.1:0-499 GCF_001515645.1 Sinocyclocheilus grahami
ACACTCACACACACACCCTCACACTCACGTGTTCCATTGAACACAAGATATTGATTGCATTCATGCTTGAATTTTAAACTAGTTTCCTTTGTTGTGAGATTATGTCCTCCACCACACACACACCTCATTCATTAGTTATTTGAATGAGTGTGTTTTGAGATCACACCCTTCACAGTAGTGCTTCCAGACATCAGTGGGGAAAAACAAAACAAAACATATTTTCGCAAAGGTATTTTTATCATATGGTATCTGGTGTTTAACACAAAGACATCTACACACCACAATACATCAACAGAACAGACTATAGATGTCACTGGAAAAGTTTAGACAAGTCACATGGCGTGTGGTTGAAAAAGTTGTGTATGCATAAATAAGACATCTGCAGTTTATCAAGAACACCACAAAGAGAGATGAGAAGAGTGAAAATACCAATGTATTATGTACAGTTAAAAATGACATTCATAGTTAATATATATATATATATATATATATATATATA
>NW_015532258.1:0-499 GCF_001515645.1 Sinocyclocheilus grahami
CCAGCAGGGGCAAGCACCTTTATAAAACCACGCGGACAGTGACTCTGATGTCCCCACTGACTCAAACACATCTATCAATCTCTGCCCATCTGCCGTAGGGGCTGTCAGCCTAGCTACTCTCTGAATCTCTGTCTCTGCACATCTCTCCTTCTATCTTTCTCCTTCATTCGATCACCTGACTCTGACAAAGGGCTTTGTTCTCAGGAAGCCACAGGATGTCTTGTCCACCTCACTTACTGCAAACAGCTGTAGGATATTGAGGTTGATGATGATGCAGAGTTGTGGGCATTCAGAATTGAATTGAGAACAGCTTATAAATTCCAATTCAATTCCTGAATTTGATTTGAATTGAGGTGGAAAACAGGTTGCAATTTATGGTTTTTGACAGTTAAAAATTGTTCCATCCAGAAGTTTTATAGGCCTTATGTGCAGAATGATAAATAGAACTATAGAACCATACATTGAATGATAAATAGAACCACAGATATAATAGAAACAC
>NW_015532259.1:0-499 GCF_001515645.1 Sinocyclocheilus grahami
ATGTTATGAAGGGGTGGGGGATTCTCAAGTCATAATGTTACCTGGCACGTGTACAAACACTACGCCACTTGCTAATGAACTGACTGAGTTTTTAACAGCCATAAAATAAATAATCAAATGAAAGCATTCATGTCTGGCAGCTGGGTGTCTGGATTTGCTTAATCGGTCGAGCCTTATGCCTATAATTATACTTATATGAAAAATGTCATTTTATAACTATTGTATTCCATTATTGATAATCCCATCAGCAGAACAATCAACCCTGCATCACTCCAGAGGGATTGTTCTTGCAGTTTAAGTGTTGTAAAATGCTTTAGATGGGAAAATATGCGAAATAGAAAATAAATAGAACTTAATTTAATTTTTGAATGCAGATTGTGTACTGTCTGGAACAGGTTGCAATTAGTAGTTGTATGACTCATTGGTTTTAACAGCGGTTGTTAGCTGGCGGGTTGCAATCCAAAAATAGATGGCAGGTCTGTTATGATTGTCTCACTGG
>NW_015532260.1:0-499 GCF_001515645.1 Sinocyclocheilus grahami
AAATAAATAAATAAAAACAAATAAAAAGCAAGTAAAAAATATTTATAAAGCAAAAAAAAACAAAACAAGTAAAACAACAAAGCAAATTAAAAAGATAACAAAAACTAAAGAAAGACAATAAAACCCAAAAATGAAACGAAAACAACAACAACATAAAAGAGGGTAATTTATATGCACAATGTCTCTCTAACACACGCTCTGCACCACACACATGCTAAAAAATCCAAAGAGCAGCTGAGAAGGACTGTACGCTCAAGTAATGAAGGTTAGTTCCCTGAGGGTGGAAAGAGTTCTTGACCAGAGCTCATTGCCGGGTCACTGACCAAAGACATCAGGAGAGTGAGTCCAGCAAGAACCACAAACGGCCTGTCAACAGGAAACGGTTTCTGAGCCCATCCCAGGGCCAGTGTGGAGATGTTAAACTGGTGGAGTGTGAGAAGCAATTTCTGTGGTAATTTCAGGAGAACACAACGGGAATACAAAGAGCAACGAGAGAAAG
>NW_015532261.1:0-499 GCF_001515645.1 Sinocyclocheilus grahami
TGGATAAAGGGAAGCCTAATGATGACTTACTCGACTCACAAAATCCTGTTGTTTCAGTACAGTAATGGTGGATTTGTTTTGTTGTATAAAACGTCATCGCATCTATATCCTGACGATGCAATTCTTCAACATTCCTGTTCTCAGTCCCTTTTTTGGGGGAAATTTTGGGAAGATGGTTGAACAAATAATAATAAACAAAAAAGACTTCAGAATTTTTGCCTTTTATTGAATTTGGTAGGACTGTTATTATGGTTTACATTAAAATATGAAAACATTTTCTCCTTTTGCACATAAAAAAACAATCCAACAGCAGCCACTTCACATTAATCGATTGTCATATCAGAGAATACAGACTGAAGCAGAACTAAAACATGTATAATTCCGTGACAATGGGATAACACTGATGATAATCAGATTGAAAAAACGGATGATAAGAATACTAAGCAATTAAAAGATTTTTAAGGCTATTGTATTATTTTTTACATGTAATCTGGATTAC
>NW_015532262.1:0-499 GCF_001515645.1 Sinocyclocheilus grahami
ATCCCAAAAATGAGCAAAGAAATATTGAGTACAGCTTTAGCTTTGTCTAAACTAAGTCTACTTAATTGTTTAAAAATACCTAATAGCTCTTTTAATTTTATTTGCATCTCTGATTTTTGTTATGGCAAGCCCCAGTTATGAAATATCCCATGTTAAAGGCACCGTCGCCCCAATTCTGGCCCAACAAAATGCCGGTAATCTGGTGACTGTGATGTAATACTTTGGCAAATGCAGCACTTGTTTATTTTTCTCCTTCGGATTCCTGTCCACTCATCACCGCCAAAGAGGAGCCAGGGAAATGTACTGGGAGCGCACAGTCGTCTAATTCAAATGCATCTGTTTTCAGTGATACAAGCCAAGAGAGATGAACCGTTTTATTTCATTTCATTTCAAAATAAACAATAGAACAAAATAATAAAATAGCAATATAATAATAAAATGAAGTACACAATATTGTGCACTTGGCTTGCCTATGCACAACTCAAAGATACGCTTTCAA
>NW_015532263.1:0-499 GCF_001515645.1 Sinocyclocheilus grahami
GACAAGTGTATAAGCTGCGTTTTGTTCTCTGGTTGAGGAACTGAATATGCAGGGTGATAGAGGTAGAGAGAAGCTTGCGTGTGTGTTGGCGTTCTCTGCTGGGGGGCTTGAGCCGAGGGCAACCACTCTTCATTTTCAGCCCACATTTTTGCTGCACACATGAATGCACACTGTTGCTGTGTCACATGATCCGGAGAGAAAGAAAGCAAGGAAAAGCATCTTGTCCGTCACTCACTTGAATACCTTATTCACGAAAACGTGCTACTAAGCAACTCGTTTCTGGCGCGGGTACGTCTGATGACAACCCGGACTTCCAGGTTTCTTGTTACGCCACATGGTCGGCTCTAGCCAATATTTACCTAGCCGAGTCGAAAGCGCACCAGAGTATAGAGTCTATAACACCTGAGTGTTATGGAGGAGCTCGATGACTCATAAAGATTGTACAGAATGTTTGTTTTTTTTGGACACACCTAGAACAAAGCTGACACTGTTCTCATGC
>NW_015532264.1:0-499 GCF_001515645.1 Sinocyclocheilus grahami
GATCGGATAGGGAAAGCTCTGGCTTCGTGTGGACGTAGCCTAAATCTGCCTGTGGGTCAGTTAAAGATGTGTACTAACAGTTCTGCGATCTCTGCTCTCTCTTCTGCTCTTTCTAGTTCACCCTCCAGAATCACCAGCTTCCGAGCGACCTGCAAGCACACAGATGATATTCACAGATCCAGACTCAAACCACAGAGTAAACCCTATTAAAAGTGTGTATGTCTGACCTCTTCATATTTGCGGTCGGCCTCCTCAGCGATGTGTTTGGCTTCTTTGAGCTGTATTTCCTGAATTTCCATTTTCTCCTCGTCTTTCATTGCACGATTCTCAATCACCTTTATGCCTCTGGATACAAAACACAGTTGAATATTTAGTCATTTTTATTATGTTTTTGTCATTTTCATTGGTTGCTTATTTTTTTAATACGTCTATATTGTTTTTATTCATTTTTATCTCAGTTTTAGTTTTAGTTATTTTAGTACATCAAGTTAAACTAAAT
>NW_015532265.1:0-499 GCF_001515645.1 Sinocyclocheilus grahami
CTTGTTAACATTAGTTAATGCACTGTGAATTAACATGAACCAACAGAGAACTGTATTTTCATTAACTGACATTAACAAAAAATACTGTAATAAATGCATTGTTCATGTTTGTTGATACATTAACTAACACTAACTATTGGAACCTTATTGTAAAGTGTTACCCTGTGTTCTTTAATCACAGGCATCATGGTGAACTTCGCAGCAGCAGTTCGTGAGCACTGGGTCAATATCCTGGTCCCTCTGGGTTTCGTCATCGGGGTTTATCTGGACCGATGGAATGACCAGAAACTCACAGCATTCAGGAACAAGAGTGCTTTATACAGCAGGTCACACGACTTCTTATAAAGATGTCTTAAAACCAGAGCGTGTCTTTGTAGGTGAATTATTTTTGAATCTGTAACTTTCTGGTTTCAGGGAACTGAAGCCTGGTGAGGAATACACCTGGAAGTGAGACTCCTGCAGTCATATTTATTGGACCCTGTGCCCACTATGTGTATAA
>NW_015532266.1:0-499 GCF_001515645.1 Sinocyclocheilus grahami
ACAAGCTAGTTAATTTCACCAATGATGCATTTTACTGTGGAAGTTAAGCAGTGAGTTCCACTGTTGTACAGGACATGCACCCCAGAACAAACTAACAATCACCTACCATCAATGTCTACCAGAATACCATAGATAATACCAAGTAAACAACTAGCAAAGGCAAAGCTATGGAGTAGCCAAACTTTAGAAACCACCTAGTACAAACAACCAACAGCCTATAAAATGTAAAAGTTTCTTAAACTTTTGGGCATGTTTACTGTATGTCCCAATAAAGGCAAAGAAAGCAAGAAAGACTTAGTTGTTCTTTTTGTTTCAATGGACCCATTACAACAGAATGTGGTGTTTATAAGGTTTTTTTATTTTTATTTTTTTGCAATTTTTGCCATGCCTTTATTTTAGTTTATTTTATGGATTTAACCTTGAACCAGAACCATACTTCCCTTTTTCCTTTCTTTAAAAACAAAATCAATTAAATTCAAGTATTATTTGAAAATATATA
>NW_015532267.1:0-499 GCF_001515645.1 Sinocyclocheilus grahami
CCCTGCCCCTCCGCTCATCAGATAGCTGCTCAACACAGGAGGCTCTTTTCACTTTGGCAAGGGGGAGCCAGTGTGAAGGGTTTTGCATACCAGTTCCTGTTTGCAGCGGAGGGACTCAACATCAGTGACGGAGAGCTCAAGGACATCTTTAACACCAGCCTTAATGAGCCTGTCCATGCCTGGGAGATGGGAATGCTGGGGATACTGTCCTTCTGGCAGTTTGTGGGGTATGTCTACCACCGTGGAGAGGAGGGTGGCCTTCCTCCTCTTGGCCCTCCTCCCATTCTCCTCACAAACCCCCTAGTACCCAGTCCTCCTATGACCTGCCAACGGAGGAGGACCCCCCTCATCCGGGCTCAGGACTGCAGAGGTCGCCGACGAAGTGGCAGTGCCCCGCTCTCGGAGACGGAGGAGGAGGAATGGGTACGCCTCACCACCCCTAGAGGTGGCCGATGAGGCTGCTGTGCCCCTAGAGGTGGCCGATGAGGCTGCAGCTCCC
>NW_015532268.1:0-499 GCF_001515645.1 Sinocyclocheilus grahami
CGAGAACCGTGGATTTTCACTGGTATTGGTACCGAATACAGAAATTTTGGTATTCAACACTAACTCCATCATAAGTCTAACTCATTTTTTTAGATTTTGGTCATGTTTAGTATGAGAATCCAACACTTTAGCAGTGTATTTAAAGTCAAAATGCATAAAATAGCATTAGACACCCCCTTTAAGCACAAAAAAAGAAAAAAGAAAAAAAAAAGTAAAACAAACCTTTAAAGTTTCAATAATTAAATAAAGCACAGGTGTTGCCCTCAGTGTAGTCATTGGTGGGCGGAAGCGTGGGTAGACCATATAATCAGATACTGGGATTTTATATTTATTTATTTAATTTTTTTCCCCCTGGACAAATTGCACAGCATATAAATACTGCCAAATGTATGTTGACGTCCCTGTTTGTTTTTGGTACAAGATCTTGCACAGTTAAGTTATTGTGAGATTTATTTATTTCTTCTTATTATTAGTGTTTATTTTATTTATGTTTTGGTTC
>NW_015532269.1:0-498 GCF_001515645.1 Sinocyclocheilus grahami
ATTTTTATGAGGTAAAGTCTGTTCCATTTTTGACTTCACAGCAGTCCATGTGTAAAAGAATAAAAAATAAAACTGGCCAAATTGTAAGTCAAACAGAAGTAATATGTAAAATCGACTTGCAATAGCAATAGGCACTATATAATGTGCAATATATTACTGACATAAATTGCGTTAAAGAGCCTCTTTAAAACAACTGATCTGATATCTTGAGAGGCGTCATTATAAATGGACGTCAGACACTTGTTTAATAAGGGTCACTGCTAAGAACATAATTTTCTGAAATAACAACACTAAAATTGCTGTGACAGCTTTAAAAACAAAAAAAAGTTGAAGTGTCTGATGTCACATGAGTTATGCTGCATGGTGTCACCTTCCATGTCAAGTCCTCATTCCATGAATCAATGTGCCGGACTGGCCGTGATTCGGGGGGTTCACAACAATAACGGTGTTTTTACTATTTGAAGGAGTATAGTGCAAGGGCTTCATTAATCAAAATGT
>NW_015532270.1:0-498 GCF_001515645.1 Sinocyclocheilus grahami
AGCCTGATCAGCTGTGTTTTCAATGTTGTTGGACCAAGAAAAGGTTACATTTAACAAGATACAGAGGTCTGTTTATTTTGTCAAGATGGCTTAACTGATGCCTATAATGAAATCTGTATTTTAAAACGAGTTAAATGCTCATAAGATGTTAAAGTCCGTAGAGTTAAATATTGTGGCTTGTACTTTTCTCAACCCTCAGATTTTTTTTGTTGCCCTGTTTAAAATATGTAGAGTCTGTCTGCTATGGTTTTTAAAATGTTTTATTTTGAGAAAACATCTATTTGTATATAGGAATCAGGAATAAAGATAAAAAAAATGTGCTAACATATGAATGACAGAAATATATTCTAGACGGAAAAAATGTTTTTTATATTTTAAATGTATTTATTTCAGTGTCACGCTTGAAATGATATTAATATGACTGCCTTTAATACCTTCCTGTAACAATTATGTTTCTCAATATGTAAATAGTACATAAATATAAAATAACAATATTTT
>NW_015532271.1:0-498 GCF_001515645.1 Sinocyclocheilus grahami
CTACATAAGCAGCCTTTTAAGGAGTCAAAAAAGTACGTCAATTTGTAGCAATTTGGTTTCAGCGGGTGCATAAAAATAGAGTAAAGGTATAAATGAGCATCTTGCCTTGCTCTCGAGCAGTGATGCCCACTCCAGAATGAAGGCCCTGCAGGTGAGAGTGGGCCACACATCCTCACTCTTTGAGATGTTCTCCAACACCTCTGACCTCTACGGCCACCAGGAGAGAAGAAAACACACACGTACCATCAGAACCCAATAATTCAGTTCAGTTACTGAATTTGAATTTAGGTAGCAAATAGAACTTCATATGTTAAAAATCAAGTTTTTTTTGTAACATATTACGTTTTAAACCATACAACACGTTGAGGTCAACATCTGATAACAATAGTGTTTGAAATGTTACCTATTGAAATTGAATTCATAATATTTTTCATTTTTGTCATCTTTCTTTTTTTTCTTTTTTTTACAGAGAACACTGAAAAATGTTCAAAAACTGTC
>NW_015532272.1:0-498 GCF_001515645.1 Sinocyclocheilus grahami
GTTGTTGTTTTTTTACCTTGGCTACGTTTGCCTTTATTGGATCACATAAACCTCTACAAAGATGGTGCAATGATCGGTGCCAAATGATGAAACTTGTGCAAAACACTAGTCCTGTATAGATGTACATTCACACTGCTTCCATTTTTTTAGATGTATTTATTTGTAAATCTCAGTTGTTCACGACTGACCACAACAGTCCGCTTTACTGCGACACCATTGACTTTATCTCATATACTGTTTTGGCGGTCGGTCATCATACTGAAGTAAGAATTACATTAGACTGGGGTTTATCATAAAAGCTTTAATTGGCTGTCTGAACAGTCCATGTTCTTCCACATTACTCATTGTTCTGATACTCCTCTAGAGAATTATGATGACATAAATGCCTCATTCATCCATGTTAATGTATCAAATTAAAACATTCCGCTGAGAGCAAGTTTAATTAGGACAACCCGGGAATAAAATTCAGCTATTTTTCACGTAAAATTGATAGGAAAA
>NW_015532273.1:0-498 GCF_001515645.1 Sinocyclocheilus grahami
TTTTTTTTTCTTGTGTTTGTTTTGGTTTCTGTTTTTTTTTTTTTTTGTTTGTTTAGATTAACTGGTGAGGGAGGGAGGGAGGGAAGGAAGGGAGGAAAGACAACAAAAAAAAACAATAATAATAATGTGAAAACGCTGCATTCACACTCTAGAGACAGAGTATATTTACTAACATAACCAGAGCATCATTTTAAGAAAACAGAAAACAAAGAGAAAAAAAAACAAATCCTGTGGCAAAACAATTACGAATATTTACGTTTGACTTTTTTTCTTTCTTTTTTTATTTGTCAGATTGTTTTCTCGCTCTCTTTATATATTGTTGTCGTTTTTTTGTTTGTTTTGTTTGTTTGTTTTTCATTCATTTAAAGTAAACTTGAACGTTCAATACAGGGATTGGCGTTGGGACTTATTGTTGGCAACACTCTTAATTTGAGGCCTGCCGTAAGAAACCCATGCTGGTTTCTAAACGAATAGACTACTTCCACGCAGTTTTAATAA
>NW_015532274.1:0-498 GCF_001515645.1 Sinocyclocheilus grahami
AAAAAAAAAAAAAACCCCAACTAGCCAAAATACCCTAGCTAGCAGAGTTTAAACACCCTATTAAAGCTTAGCAGCCAGAACACAACATCCTACCAATAGCAATGGTTAGCAACCACACATAGAATATGCATGCATGCAGTGAAGGTAAAAAGGTGATTAAAACAATGAAAACATAAAGAAATGGTGAAATGCTCAATTTATCTTATATATTCATAGTCAAAGTTTTCTGTACAATTTTGAAATAAATAAATAAATAATGTTCATGGATGTAATATTTCAACGACCCAGATATATGGCCACTATAAATTGCTAAAGAGGCATGGATGCTTGAGGATCACATCTTTTTAGACTTCAAGCTTTGACCTCGGATCAGTTCTATTTTGTTGTTTCAGTCTAACTTATTATAGCAGAGGGAAGAGCAGCTAAAATTACAAAGAGAATACACAGGAAAATCATTCAATTCTAGCATAGCTATAGTGTCTGACTGTAATTGAGCAG
>NW_015532275.1:0-498 GCF_001515645.1 Sinocyclocheilus grahami
TCTTGAGAGATCCGGTCAACAACACGTGAAACACTTTGAGAAACTGCACAACTACACAATAGTGATTCTCCACATGGGAACAAACGACATCACAAGCGGAGCGTCTGCATCGACTGTCGTCCAGAGAATGAAAACTCTCATATCAAGAATCTCACAAGTTAATTCACACATCCTGTATTTCGCAATCAGCTCTATTTTACCACGAACGAAAGACGACTCTACAGTCAAAACTACAACCAAACAATGCAACGGCGTGCTTCAACACTGGTCTTCACAAACAAGAAACATTCTATTTCTGAACACTAAAAAGGCATTTCTCAAAAATGGAAAAGTAATTCAAAACCTATATAAACACGACGGAGTTCACCTGAACCAAGAAGGAAAACACAAACTTTTCTCATACTTTCAGCGTTTCCTCTGGCATTTTTGCCAGTTTGCATCACATGCCAGACGTACTTAAACATCTCACATCAGTGTCTTTTAACACAAACATGACTT